>NW_028289289.1:0-30000 GCF_059628265.1 Tinamus guttatus | reverse complement strand
TGTCCACCCTACACAACATTTTTGTGTGTTATGGCCAGAAAAGGGAGCAAATTGTCTAATAAAATATTTTCTACTCTGCCACACCAGCTTGTGAACTGTAAATTCCAGGTCAGGAGTTTCTGCTTGTCATTGGGTGAAAACGTCACGTGAAATGCTGATGGGATGTGATTCTTTGCTAGCTGATCCCTTATTGGGTAAAACTTGTTCCCCAGAACTAGCCAAAACTGGATGGTTCCTGAAAGAAAAAAAAAAAAAAGAAAAAGAGGAATGGATATTTCCCTTTTTTTTTTTTTTTTTTTTTTAGTTTAACAGATCTATAAATATTCAACCTTTCTTTTTTGTTGTTTTTTTTTTTCCTTTTCTTTTTTTTTCCTTAGGGATTATACCCTTTGGCACCACTCAACCGTGATGTCTTCTTAGACCTCCCGAACCTCTTCTTAAACCTCCATCCCGGAATCTCATGCACCAACAATGGGAAAAGATGGCAAAGAAAGGATATCTCCGGAAGAAGGAGTTTTGAATTGCCTGAAAGATGAGGAGAAACAGAGAAAATGGGGTATATGTGGTGAAACTCAACGCTAAGGGGAAAGAATGGGATAAATATCTTGTCCCGCTTTGGGGCAAGATCTCGCAGCAGGAGGGGACCCAGGGATCCAGGTTTTCCTGCCGGTTTGATCCACCAAATCCACTTGGAGCTGCCCTAAGTTTTATGATAGGGCCCCTTACACAAGGCGAAGAGCCCGGGTCTATCTCCAGGTGCTCAAAGGCATGGAGATGTCTTCCAAGACAGAAATCTTGGGTTCTCCCACCTTTGCAAGCAACTCTTGGGAGCAATTCCCCCATTCCCAGCCCTACCGATATGAGGAATGGTTAATTCTAAAACAAAAGGGTCCTGAGCAGAGTTTTGGGAGCAGAAGGGGACCCCAGCCCAGCCATAGGGCTCATGAGGGACATCAGGGAGGGAGCAAGAGGTGGGAGGAAGGTCCAACCCACAACTGTCTTTGCAGAAGTGGCGCTCAGCAAGACACAAAGAAAACACTTCTGCTTTCAACGTGCCTTGGTCTTCACATGCACCGTGTTGATCCTGCTCACCGTCGCGCTGGGGATAATCTTGACAGGTGAGTCCTGCCAGGAAAGGCAGGATCTCTCCATAAAGAGACTGGAAAAGTGGCTCCTTTTGGGGGAGCATCCTGGGATTTTCCCAGCACAAGCAAACCCAACGGGAGAAAGGCCCCGTCCCATTGAGCCCTCTCCAAACGAGTATTAACTCCTTGTTTGATTCCCTTTTCCAAGGAGAGGTTGTCCCCGGTCTCCTCAGCTTGGAAAAACCTCTCCTTTTCCTGCTCATCCCCTCTTTGGGATCTCACGGAGCTCTCTCTCTTGCAGCATTTGCAAGGAAATCGCTCCCTGACTTCTCCCACGTGTGTCCCGACACCTGGCTGGGTTTCCAGGGGAGATGTTACTACTTCTCCAGCAACGAGAGCGATTGGGACTCCAGCAGGGCCAACTGCGAGTCCATGGGCGCCTCGTTGGCTTCCATCCACAGCCCGGATGAGCTGGTGAGACCTGGGCTCCATCCCCTGCTCCGACATGGGGTGGAATGAGGGGGCTGGCTCGAAAGGCCGTTTTGGGCCAAATTGCCCAAAGCAATTGGCAAGAAAAGCACCAGGACACGGTGGATGCATAGGGTGTTTTCTCCCAAACAGCCACACTGAATTCCCTAAATGATGACTTAGTGCCTTCCTGAGCGTAGTCCTTGGTGGACATTTCTGCCCCCATAAAACTTTGCGGCAAGGAGCTGCCCAGCCTGGTGTCCACGTGGAGGGAAAGCTCTCCTGGGATGATGGCTTCAAAGGGAGACCCCTACAACACGTTTCTTTGCTTTGAAGGTCTTCATAACGCGCTACAAGGGAGCAGCTAACTACTGGTTTGGGCTGAGGAAGGCGGATGACAAGAGCTGGAGGTGGACTAATGACACAGCGTTCAACAACTGGTTGGTCCCTTGCTCCATCTGTGTCTGGGTTAGGCGGCTGGGATGAGGGATGGGGAAGATCCATGCTGGTCTTAGCCGGGATGGGGACCTTTTCTTGCCCCAAAGCTCAACGAGCCCCTGGTTTTGCCTGGGAGGGTTGGGGTGGACCGAGAAGAGCAGCCAAGATGCTGCAGGCCGACCCCTCTGAGATGCCCTCAGCTGAACTGAGCCCCTTCAGACCCTCCTGCAGAGAGGAAACCCCAGCTTTGGGGGGTCACTGTCCCCCTGTTTCCCTCCTGAGCAGGTTCAAGGTGAGAGGAGGAGGACCCTGCGCCTACCTCAACGAGGAGTGGATCAGCTCTTCCCTGTGCCGCACGCAGAAGAACTGGCTCTGCAGCAGACCCGACAACTACGTCCTCTGGAGAAGAGACGCTTTGCCATGAGGGGAGATGTGCAAGACCAACAGGAAACCGACGTGTTGTTTTCAAGAGCAGAGGACATCAGCAGGGTCCTCTGGAAATGCCCAACTTTGGGGCTAGACCAGCTTGTTCCAGCTCTGCCCGCTCCCTCTTTTATCCATTCCCACCTGCTCCAAACGCTCTTATTTTTGGATGAAGGGGAACCAACGGAAGCTTTTCCACTAGTAAAACCCCACATCCGTCTGATTCTCTCTCTACCACCACCATTTCGACAGTCATTACTCAGAGAACCTCTACCCAAAGCCCTGTGATTCTCTCCTGTCTTTGCTTCACGGAAAATATTGATCTAATATTTATTGAATGTTTTCATAAGTAGTGTTTGCCCACACAGGAGTTGGCTGTTAACTAATAATCGAGGTCTCAGTGTGAGTGTCTTGAATTTTTAGAAGTGTGTGTGAGTGTCTTGATTTTTTAGAAGTGTGTGTGTAGGGCCAAACTGGCCAAATGTTGGCTCTGGAAAATCTTTCAGTTTTGTAATATAAAACATAAGTAAATAAAATAATAAAATCTTATTATTGCATGCTGGAACAGAGGTGCCTCTTCGTTTTCCAGCTATCAGCTTTCGCCTTGGAGAACAGACGCAGCAAAGTTTGTCTCGGGGGCTATGGAAAAAGCCATTATGGACACGGGGTGGCCTTTGTCCTCAGATCTTCAGGCTTTTAGGATGCATCAGAGGGTGGCATTGCATTGTTGCCCCTGCCCTGGCGTCACTGCGGTGAGCTGGAAGGGTTTCTTCTGACAAACCCACTTGTGGTCCCCATCACAGGTTTCTTTCTCCAGGTCCTCCCTTTTCATGGTCCAACAACTGTTCTCCTTCAAGCTGCAAAAGAAGGGGGGTTTGGGCACGTGATCCCTGGATATCAGAGTTTCTCCTCTCATCTTTCACCCTCCCATCGATGGATGCTTCAGGCCTGATATGGTGCCGAGCTGCTTTTATACTGCCAAAAAGCACATCTGGCCAAGGTACTCACGCTTCCATGTTGAAGGGTGGGTTGTCCATCTGCTGCTGCTTCTGATCAGATGACCCTAACTCAATCCATATGGGGGTGTTTACATTAAAAATCTTGATGATCTCCTGGAAAAGAGAGGCCCTGGTTGCATTACAAGTCTCTCTGTGTCTTTGCAGAGCTGCCTAGGGAGTAAATCCGACTCATTTTATCCCAAGTAGAAACGAAACAAGTCTCGCCCTTGCTCTGAATGTTGCCTCACAGAGCGGTGTCCGAAGAAAGACCCATGAGTGCAAAGAGCCTCACCTAAACTTAGACCTTGAGGTCTAAATGGTGTCATCAGAGCTCAGCATCTCTCCATGCTTCAAGATCAAGGGAGAGAAAAAGACCCTTGGGGTGATCCACCGAGAAGGACCTTCCTCCCTGGTGGGAAGCCACCCCGTTTGCTCCGCATTTACCTGTTCCTTGTTGTCCAGCAGCCGGGACCCCTCTTGTTCACAGAACTTCTTGCCGTCCATCCACCTGCCCGTTCCTTGGGAAAGCCAAAAGCAGCGGCCCTTGTGCAGCAGCCACGCGTTGGGGCAGAGCTGGCAGCCGGGGCAGCCTGGAGAGGGCAGCGAGAGAGGCCGAAGGGCGCGCGAGGCTCTTCCTCTCCAATGGAGAGGTTGGAAGGGACCCCTAGACCAACCCCTGCTCCAGCTGGGACACCCAGAGCATAGGGTGGCATCAAGGTGGTTTGGAGATCTCCGGAGAAGGAGCCTCCACAGCCTCTCTGGGCAGCCTGTGCCAGGGCTCTATCACCCTCACAGCAAAGTTCTTCCTCACATGGAGGTGGAATTTGCTGTGTTTGAATTTGTGCCAATTACCCCTTGTCCTGTCACCGGCCACCACGGAGAAGAGTTTGGCCCCATCCTCCCTCCATTCTCCCCTCAGGTACGTGTTGATCAGATCCCCTCTCAATCTGCTCTTCTCCAGACCAAACAGGCCCTACTCACTCAGTCCTTCCTCACACGATAGATGCTCCAGTCCCTTCATCATCTTCATTGCTCTGCGCTGGCCCCTCTCTAGCAGATCCACATCCCTCTTGTCCTGGGGAGCCCAGAACTGCCCCCAGTGCTCCAGGTGCCTCCCCAGGGCTGAGCAGAGGGGCAGGATCCCCCTTGCCCTGCTGGCAACACTCCTGGTGCAGCCAGGAGCCCACTGGATCCCACTGGATCCCATTGGATCCCCTTGGCCTTCTTGGCCTCATGGGCAACCTGGTGTCAACCAGGACTCCCAAATCCCTCTCCACGGAGCTGCTTTCCAGCAGGTCAACCCCAAATGTGTCCTGGCACCTCTTTCCTCCCCAGGAATACCTGAGGGGCTCTCCTGGCCCGGCTTGCAGAAATACTTCATCGCGGCAGCGCGCCAGCCGTTCTCCGTGTCGTTCCCTCCTTGGGATGTGCTGACGTGGTGGGGAGCACTCATCGCCGCCTTCTGAACAGGCCCCCGATGAACTTTCGAGACCCAACCTGGGTTACAGACTGTTTTGTGGGAGGAAAACATGAAAGCCAGGCAGGGGTAGGTTGGGTTTGGTGAAGGTTTGCACCACCACCCTTTCCCCCTATCCCTCATCGCCTGCAGATGTTGAACCGGGTTCACTAAATGTGCTTGAAGACACCAAGTCAACGTGCTTTGAGGTGCCTCCTCCATCGTGTTTGGAAGTTATGGGGAGAGCCCAGGTGCCTTTGAGGGGATGGGGATGGACTCATCCCATCCAAAGGGAGAAGAAACCCGCTCAAAGTCGCCGGACTCCAAACCCCAGAGCCTTCAGCAAAGCAAAGTCAAATCGTGCATTAATAAAGAGGGGTGATTCCCCCCGCAAGAGATCACATCAGTTGAGTTTTACATGAAATGAAGAGCCAACTACTCACCCTGCAAGCTGAGCACCACCACAAGCACCAGCAGGACGCAGTGCCCCAAGCACCCGACTATCAGCAGGACCCGGTGCCACCGTGGGCACAAGGCTGGAGCTGCAAGAGACAATATTTGCATTCAAAAAAAAAAGAAACATGTTTTTGCACATGAAAATTGAAATTAAAAAATCCCCAAATTGCGACTCCTCCATCAAGTCAGCAAGTTGGAGCAGAAGTTTACATCTGATTTGCTTCCTCCAAAAAAGATCATTGCCTCGGTGCACTGGAGAAGCTTTCTTCCACCCTAAAAACTCCCTTACTTGAGGCTCTGGTTTTGTGTAGGTCACCAGGTTCCAAATTGCTTTCAGTGGCGGAGCAATTTTGGGGCAAAGGGTGACAACAAGAGAGTCGCCGCAGCTCCAATTTGGGGGCCTTTGCTCTTGTTTGCGCTTGAATTCGCCCCTTGGTTGTGCATCAAGTTGGGCATAACTAAGGAAATCACCTGAAGTTTCCATATCAGGGGGTGCAGGTCCTCAAGGGCAAATCATAGAAGCAGGTTCAGCCGTTCAGTGATGGGGTTTTTAGCACTAAAACCCAGCAGGACTCAGGTATCTGCACAGCTTGTCCCCTCCAGCTCACCACAAGGGTATTTCCAACCCTCACAGAAGCAACGTGGCCCTTTCCCCCCAACGGAAGCAAGGCCAAGGCAACAGAGGGACCCGCGTGCCCCAAAAAAGCCCCCAAATGGTCCTTACCCCTCTGCCTCTCCGCAGGAGGGATGTTGCATCCCGGGACCTTGAGGTCGGCATAAACGATGTCCTCGGACATGGCCAAGGAGCCCGATGAGCGAAGCTGCCCCGGCCGCGCCAACCTTTTTGCGGCCGCATTCAGCTCAGGAAACGGCCTCTGCTGGGCTCACGTTGCCTTTTTATCTTCGTTTTTGTTGTTTTTTATCTTCTCGTTGCTGTCGCCTCCAGCCCGCGTTTGAATGAGCAGTGGATGAGGTCTTCTACCTTCTACGGAGGTGTAGAAACGCCCACGGGCTGCGCCGTCGCGTTGGGCAACGCTGGGCGGAGCAGCCCATAAAGCAAAGAACACAGTGGGAAACAAGAAAAAATATTATTAATTATTTGTACTTATTATATATACCCACGGGGATGTTGGGGGGTCAGGCTTTGCATCACTGTGGCTGAGCAGAGGTAGTGAGGAAGGAATAAGGCAAAATATAGAGTGTCTTGGTCATCGCTTGGCCATCACTCTGCAGCAACGTGAATGTTGGAAGAGGCTCATGAGTCGCCCAAGGCTTTTTCCTTCCTTCAAGCTCTTTCCATAAGGAAAGAGGCTCCCGCGTAGCCCTCAGCAAGGCATTTTGTGGGGCACGAAGGGGCCTCCAGTTCTGGAAGAACT
The DNA here is from genome assembly GCF_059628265.1 of Tinamus guttatus. Taxonomy (NCBI): domain Eukaryota; kingdom Metazoa; phylum Chordata; class Aves; order Tinamiformes; family Tinamidae; genus Tinamus; species Tinamus guttatus. The sequence goes on along the minus strand of NW_028289289.1, from coordinate 23,300 downwards.
CCAGTTTTCTCCTTGTTTTCTGCAGGCCATTTGTGATTTATATTTCTTATTGACTTTCATCCTGCTGGACCTTGACCCAATGCCACCATCCTCCCAAGACCCCCGTGGTTTTGCACAGTCCCAACCCGCCTTTCCTTTGGCTTTGGCATTCCCAAAGCCACCCCAGGTATCCCAAGGCTGCTCCTTTTTCTTCCTCATCCTCCCTGGCACTTACCCAGTTTTCCCGGGATCTCCCAACCTGGGGAGATTCACACCGGCCTGGCAGAGAGCTGCTATCTCACAGGCCAGGAAACCCAGAAATCTTCCCCAAAATATCTTCTCCACCTTGCCACCAGCAAGAGACGGAGCAAAACCCCCACAGGAAGAGAGCTATTTGTGCTTTTTGTTATTTTTTTTCTTTTTCCTGGCCTTTTTTGCATCATGGAAAGTTTGGTTCGGTTTGGTTTTTGTCTTTTGTGCTCGTGCTTTTCTCCACCGACGCGTCTTGAAGAGCGGCCGCTCTCCGACCACTCGCCAACCACAGGGCTTGGACCCCATGCCCCCGTCCTGGGCCACCATGAAGCGAAACAACCCAGATGGGTGGTGGGGAGAAAACAACCGAGGTGGGTGAGAAAACCCTCCAGACCCGGTCTACAAGGCGTGAAGGCGGCCGTAGAGTCGAAGCCAACGATGACGCACGGCCCTTTGACCGCAGCGTGGTAGAGCAGGGAGCTGCTAGCAGGCGACCGCTGCAGCGAGCTCTGGCAGCATGAAAAAGAAGTCTTTTTTGGTGAAAAAGAACTATTTTTTGGTGAAAAGGAAGGTTTTTTTAATGGAAAAAAAAAGTGTACATGGAGAGCTTCGTTGCGAGGGGAACGTCTTGGTTGCGTCGGCTGGACAGGAGACCTCGGAGCGGTGGGAAAATGGACTTTTAGGCAGGACTTGATGAAGACGAGAGGGAGATTTTGGGCCAGCTGTGCAAGGGCCGTTGGGAAGGAGCGTTTTCCCTGGTGCCAAAGCAGCAAATGAGCCGCATCGGAGCTTTCGGGGCCATTCTCCACCCAAGCATAGACCCCACGTTCTCCCCGTTGGCAGCAGAGTCCGGTGCTGCTGCCCAGAACACTTGGGTTTCGCGGCCTCTCCTCCTCCTACAGAGAAAAGACAATTTGGAAAAAAAAAAGGTAGAGGTTTAGAAAAAAGGGCAAAAATCTGGGTTATTTTAATCTCAGGAGATTGTGGTTGTTGCTGTTGTTGCTGTTTTGGCCTCCTGAAAACGAGCAGGTTTGTCAGCAGCGGTCACAAGCAGCCTCGCTATTTCGCCGCGTCCGTTTCCTGCGCGATCGTGGCTGGAGCTCGCGTTTCCTGCAGAGAGCAGAAGCCACCACGTGCATGCGGACCCCATGGGTCAGGCAGCTCCGTCACTGCTGCGTTTGGGAAGAGATGATGGATGGAGAGGGCTACGTTGTCCTAGACAACCGGCGGGAGAAGATGGAGGCAGCTGGTCCAGGTAGGGCATGAAATATGAATAGAGTTCATGGTCATCTGAGGATCTTCTAAGGAGTTCGTAGATGTAAAGGCATGGGAAGATACGACCCAAGAGGTGCTTGCAAGGATGACTCCCAGCGGGAGCTTCCAATGCACAAGACGTGGAGAGAGGACCCCCAAAAAGAGAGGGATGGGTGCGGAGGAGGGACCTTGATGTCTTGGTTGTTGCTCAAGGTTGAGCATCTTGGTTGTAGGTCAAGGACCTACAGCGTTGGACAACAGCAGGGTGTCCGGGCAGCGCGTGTGACCCCATAGAAACAGCAAAAAAATCCGAATTCCCGCGAATTCCCATTGATACAAGGTTGGCACGGGAGTGTTGGGGTCTCCAACGTCCTGCTGATGGTTGTGTCCATGCTGGGTGCCTGGGATGAGCGTCTTGGCCATTCCCCGTGCTCAGCAAGCTCTAGTTCTGTACAGCAAGGGGTTATTTCTTAAGCATTTTCACCCACATCTCCAAACTGCTGCATATTCAGGGCAAATCTTCAACCCGGTGTTGATATTTTGGTTTTTTGCATGGAAATTGGCCCGTATGGCCCATAAATATAAATATGTAGAAGAAAGTTTACCCGTTTAAATGGACATATCACCGTGCGTGTGACATTCACAGCAATATCAAGCTGTAGCAGAGCGAGTGACGCACGTGTGACGGGAGACAAGTTAAATTGACCCATCTAAGCAGATTCCAAAGGTTTTATTGCTGCATGGGGAACATCGCAGGAAAAACACAACGTTTGGTGGGAAGAGCTCTCCCAAGGACAAGAACGGCACAAAAAATCCTAGGGTTTGGGAAATACCACATTGCCCCATAGCTCTAGGGTAGAGGGGAAACTCTCGGCTTCCTCCGGCCCTTTCCAAAGGGATCGAGGTGGAACTTGTGTCTTTGGGCTCCGTTGGCATTGGAAGGGGTCAAGCCTTGGCATGACGGCTGCATCAGGCCAAATGCCATCGATTTCACTTGATTTTTTTTAAAAATGGGGTATTTTTCCCTTCTGGTTCGTGCCCCGGCCCATATTTTGGCCAGGTACCCCACAACCCTCTGCCACAAGGATGAAGGTGAAGCAGAAACTGGGGTGGGGGAAGAAAATAGAGAAGAGATCCGGGGTGTTTGGGTCTTCCCATGTGGGATTGGGAATTTTACACACAAAAATGGGGTCAAGGACGAGGGAGGATAAATACGGATGCGCATCCTGGATCCCGGCACCATTTCCTAACCCCTTCCCTTAGCAGAATCCCATTTCCAGTGTTGCATTGAGCGTCTTTGGGTCCCAAAAAGGAGCCTGGAATTTGCCCATCCAGATCCCGCCGCCTTTGCGGGATCCATCCGGAGCGTCCGAACGGGAGCGTCTGGTTGGTGACCCAAACCCGAGCGGTTTTTCCCACCCTGGAAAAGCGGAAAACGGCTCACGATTGAGCAGCTCCAGGTCAGGGCATGAACCAGAAGGGAAAAATTCCCCATTTTTAAAAAATTCAAGCGCCGCTGATGGCATCTACCCTAAACAGGGAAGATATTTTTTTCCCCTTTTTTCTTTGTTTTTTTTTAACCCAAAACCAGGCAACAGACCCCATCACCCTGCAGCAGACCATTAGGAAGGGAGATTTCCAGGTTTTTCTTCCTTATTTTCAGCCCTCCCTTGCTCTTCCTTCCTCTCATGGGGGCCGGTGGCAGCAACCAGGGAGCATTTGGGGCAAAAAAGGCCCTGATCCATCAAAATCTTCTTATTTCAGTTTGGGAGACTCCGGTTTTGTCCCACTTTGGCCTCAGGGTGTCGTTTTTTTGTCTTTTCTTTCTTAATTTAGGAGCAAATGAAGCTGCTCCCACCGGATCCTCTTCAAGTGGCCACTTAGATCCATCCCTTAAGTGACACCAGGGGGACACCTCCGTAATGTTGTTCTCTATCCATCGCGTGGGTCTTTCCCTACCCAGAACCATGAACTTCCTGGGGAATTTCCGCTTTATTTTAGTATTTTTTGTCCCTCCCCAGACCAAAATCCCTGGTTCTGAACCCGACGGAGCCACTTCGGAGGCCGCCCCGTGCGGAGGGAGCTGCCGCTTTGGGCTCTGCCTCCGATGGGCCCCGGTGGGGACAGGGACACGAGGGGACCTGGGGACCCCGACGGCTCCGGGGCTGCGGGAAGAGGCCGCAAAGGGGCAGGTAACGGGGCGCTCAGCGGGGAAAAGGCTTCAAAAACCGCCCCCGGACCCGCGTTTTTTAGGAGGTTCCTCTAATAGGAGGACGAAACACGGCCGGGATGAGGAGAGGGAGGGCGGAAAAACATCCAGGCCGGGGGGGCTCTTGGAGGAAACCTGGGGGCTCTCGGCAAGCAGCAGCCTCCCTTATTGCCCAAAAGGGCCTCGTTTTTGCCCTTAGTGCCCCAAAGGGCCTCGTTGTTGCCCCTATTGCCCTAAAGGGCCACATTTTTGCCCTTAGTGCCCCAAAGGGCCTCGTCGTTGCCCCTATTGCCCCAAAGGGCCTCGTTTTGCCCTTATTGCCCCAAAGGGCCTCCTCTTTGGGGCACTTTTGGAGCTCTCGGCAAGCAGCAGCCTCCCTTATTCCCTGAAAGGGCCCTGTTTTTGCCCTTATTGCCCCCAAAGGGCCTCGTTTTTGCCCCTATTGCCCAAAAGGGCCTCGTTTTTGCCCCTATTGCCCTAAAGAGCCTCATTTTTGCCCTTATTGCCCCAAAGGGCCTCGTTTTTGCCCCTCTTGCTCTAAAGGGCCTCATTTTAGGGGCACTTTTTGGCCTCTCCATATGACTCGTCCGTCCCCGGGCTCTGCCTGTGAGAGCCCCAAACGGGAGCATTTTGGGGCTTTCCGAGCAAAGCGGTTGGGATCCGGGGGGTTGGTTCAACCAACGTCGGGTGCCGGAGCAGCCCCAAACCCCCCGGTTGGGGCCTCCGTATTGGGGAGCGTCGAGGTCGGCGCGTGGAGGCCGGCGCGCGCGGCCTCCCCGGCGGGACAGCGACGGCCTCCGCTCCCGCAGGGCGTCGCAGCGAGACGAGGCCCGGGGTGGCCGGGGTGGCCGTGGCCGCCGTCGTCCTGGCCCTGCTCGTCACCGCCACGGCCTTCGCGGGTGAGTGCGGGCGGCCCCGTCGCTCCTCCCGCGGCCTCCGCGCTCGGGAGGCCGCTCCGGGCACCGGTCCCGGTTGGACATGGCGGGTCCGGGTCTCTCTGGTGGAGGCCGGACTCTCTGGAAGAAGCCGGAGGGATGGGAAGGGGAAGGACGGGAATGCGGAGCAGCCTCCAAATGAGCCTCCATGGATCGGGAATGCCGGGGGCTCCGAGGCCAATCGGGAGCTAAATCCGGAGCCAAACCCGCCCAGGCTGGACCCCCCTCCGCCCACGTCGCAGTGAGAGCAGGAGCCTTTCCCCAAAGCACCGGCCCTGTCCCCTCGCTCGGGAGAGGCCGGCGGCCTCCGGACACCCTTCAAATTCCCTGCAAAGGAAGCCGGACTCCCAGGAAAGGCCCCATGGGACCCTCTCCAAGGGTGGGTTTTGTCCAGGAGGGTCCGTGTCGCTGCTGCTGGCCCAGGCGGTGGAGGCCAGTTGAGTTGGGGATGTCCCTCAAGTCCCTCCAAGGCCAAGGAGCCATTGGGAGGCAGCAGCTTTTTCTTGCTTTTTGCCCGTTTTTGCCGCTTTTTTGCCCATTTTTGAGCTTGTTTTCACGGAAGACGGAGAAACGCGGTGCCTAAAGCCTCCCTTATGGAGCTGCGTCCTCCGGAAGCGCTCCGGAAAGCGGCCTCTTCGGAGGCTGCCGGCCTCCTCTTGCCTCGAAGGCCCAAGTTGCCCGTTGAGCACCAGGATTTAGGAGCGGTTCCCACCCCAAATCCATCCAAGACCTGGAGTTTCGTCTTCCCTCCCGCCCCGGGGGCGGATGCGGGAACCGGCGGCACCCGGAGCGGGAGGAGGATCCCGGGGGGAGGCCGCGGTGCCCAAGGCCGCTGCTCTCCCCGTTGCAGCCCAGGCCTTCCAGGCGCAGCCGGCGCCGTGCGCGCGGTGCCCGTCCGCGTGGATCGGATACAGAGGGAAGTGCTACCATTTCTCCGGGGCCGAGGGCAACTGGACGGCCGGGCGGGACAACTGCTCCGCGCTCGGGGCCTCCTTGGCCGCGTTGGATGACGAGGAGGACTTGGTGAGGACCGAGTTTGCTGGTGGCTTCACGGGTGTTTGGAGGGCCTGGGGATGAGGCCGGTTGGCACAAATTAAGGGCAGGGCCCAAATTAAGGGCAGGGCCCTTTTGAGGGCCCGGGGGGAGTCCCAAGGCCCCGTGTCCTGACCCACGGCCTTGACCAAAGCCTTGACCCAAAGAGTTGAACCAAACCTTGACCCGCAGCCTTGACCCAAACATTGACCAAAAGCCTTGACCCAAACACTGACCCACAGCCTTGACCAAAGCCTTGACCCAAACATTGACCTAAAGCCATGACCCAAACCTTGACCAAAGCCTTGACCCAAACACTGACCCACAGCCTTGACCCAAACCTTGACCCGCAGCCTTGACCCAAACATTGACCAAAAGCCTTGACCCAAACACTGACCCACAGCCTTGACCAAAGCCTTGACCCAAACATTGACCTAAAGCCATGACCCAAACCTTGACCAAAGCCTTGACCCAAACCTTGACTCAAACCTTGACCCGCAGCCTTGATCCAAATATTGACCCACAGCCTTGACCAAAGCCTTGACCCAAAGCCTTGACCCAAAAAGTTGACCCAAACCTTGACCTAAAGCCTTGACCAAAGCCTTGACCCAAAGCCTTGACCCAAAAAGCTGACCCAAACCTTGACCTACAGCCTTGACCCAAACATTGACCTAAAGCCTTGACCCAAACCTTGACCCAGAGCCTTGACCCAAACACTGACCCATAGCCTTGACCCAAAGCCTTGACCAAAGCCTTAACCTAAAGCCTTGACCCACAGCCTTGACCCAAAGAGTTGACCCAAACATTGACCTAAAGCCATGACCCAAACCTTGACCCAGAGCCTTGACCAAAGCCTTGACCCAAAAAGTTGACCCAAACCTTGACCTACAGCCTTGACCGAAACATTGACTTACAGCCTTGACCCAAACCTTGACCTAAACCCGTGATCCAAACCTTGACCCAAAGCCTTGACCCAAACACTGACCCACAGCCTTGACCAAAGCCTTAACCTAAAGCCTTGACCCAAACCTTGACCCAAAGCCATGACCAAAACCCCGACCTAAGCCCTTTCGCCCTCCTCTTTCCCAGAGCTTCCTGCTGAGGCACCAGGGCGGCTCGGAGCACTGGGTCGGCCTTTGGCGGCCGGACGAGCAGCAGCCTTGGCGATGGCTCAACGGCTCCCGCTTGGCCGCCCCGTGAGTCCCCCCGCGCAGCGCCGTCCTCCTTCCCCCTTCCCCGCGCGCGGAGCCGTCCCCAGATCCTGAGGCCGCTTCTCCCGCTCCAGGTTGGGCGTCCGCGGGGGCGGCCCCTGCGCCTACGCGAGCGCCGGCGGCCTCGGCTCGTCCCGCTGCGGCGCCGAGAGGAGCTGGGTCTGCACCCAGGGCCCGCGCGCGGCCGGGCCCGGCCGCGGCCTCTGCGCCGGCTCCTGAGGCTCCGCGAGAGGAGCAGAGCGCAAACGACCCCGAAAACGACAAAATTCAAAGCAGGTTTGGGCAAAAAGGGCTTCCTAAAGAGCAGGGGACAAAGGTAGTTGGTTTTGATGCTTTGCTACGTGAGCAGAGGAAAAAAAACAGGATTCAGGGCAAAACTCAGAGGTGGCGTCTTGAGCACGGACAGCTACGGACTCGGTGGCTGCGGATGAAGCCTGGACCGCGTTTTGAGGAGAAATTCCCCTTTTTTTGCTGTTATTTTCCGGTAGCAGCAAGAGGAGGGCACCAGGAGCCAGCAGGAATGGAGGATTCAGGACTAAATCCCGTGGGGAAACCTCCAAGAGCAACGGGCTGTCTGGAATGGGTGAAGAAAACCCTGTTCCTCAGCACTGCGGGTTGTTGGGGGTGCCAAGATCCGCTTTGAAGCGCGTTTGTGCTCCGGAGTTTTAGGGCGCTCGGGTTTCCCGCTTGCTGCAGGAAAGGGGGTATCAACATCCCGGGACGCGGCACGGACCTGACGAGCGGTTCTGCTTTCGACCGGCGCTTTTGCAACACGTCGGCACGTCAAATTTCAGGCAAAAAAGTTCCAAAATAAATAAAGACTTAAGGCTTTGCAATGGGTATGAATTTAAAACTACTGTGGGAAAAAAACAGGCAAAAAAAGGTCTTTGTGTGCCTCAAAACGTGGGTTTTACCCCCAAATATCATCTCCCCTTCAGGGCTGGCCATGGGCAGATGTGCAAACGCCAAAAAGAGGGATAGATTTTTTCCCCCAGCCGTGAGCAATTGTGTTTGAGGAGAGAAAAGGGTGGAAAAGGAGGGAAATGGGGGAAAAGGAAGGGCAAAGAGGGATGGGGTGGGGGGAAACAGGGTGAGGGAGTTGGGAAAGAGAAGGGGGGAAAGGCGGGAGAATGGGGAGAAAAAGACTGGATCTGGGTCATGTGAAAAAAGGGACAAAGAGAAAAGAGAAGAAAAGAGAAAAAGGGAAAAAGGGGGAAAAAGGAAAGAGGAAAAGGAGGGAAAGAGGAAAAGGAGGGAAAGAGGAAAAGGAGGGAAAAAAAGAAAAGGAGGGAAAAAAAGAAAAGGAGGGAAAAAGGAAAAGGAGGGAAAGAGGAAAAGGAGGGAAAGAGGAAAAGGAGGGAAAGAGGAAAAGGAGGGAAAGAGGAAAAGGAGGGAAAGAGGAAAAGGAGGGAAAGAGGAAAAGGAGGGAAAGAGGAAAAGGAGGGAAAGAGGAAAAGGAGGGAAAGAGGAAAAGGAGGGAAAGAGGAAAAGGAGGGAAAGAGGAAAAGGAGGGAAAGAGGAAAAGGAGGGAAAGAGGAAAAGGAGGGAAAGAGGAAAAGGAGGGAAAGAAGGAGGGAAAGAAGAAAAGGAGGGAAAGAAGAAAAGGAGGGAAAGAAGAAAAGGAGGGAAAAAAAGAAAAGGAGGGAAAAAAAGAAAAGGAGGGGAAAAGGAGGAAAAAGATGGAAAAGGGAAAAAGAAAAAAAAAAGGAAAAAGAAAAAAAAAAAGGGAGAAAAGGGGAAAAAAATTCACGTTTTTCTGCCAGGAGGCCCAGCCAGGGCCCCGGACGCCTGGGCCCTTTTCCCCCCTTTGAGCCATCAGCACCTGAAGGTTGGGGGACAGGGCCAGGACAGGCAGAGGGAGGTGGGGGCAGGAAACGACCTTCGGTTTTTGCTTTTTGGGGCTTTCTGCCCCTTTTCTGCCCGCAAGAGTTTGGGCAATTTCCTGTGGTGACCAATGGCAAAAAGGAAGAAAAACCTGGAATTGGTTTTTTACCAGGCAATCTGGATCACCCACATAGATCCCCGATAGATTCCCCCGAATTTGGGGCATTTTGCAAAAAACTGCAAGATGTAACAAGTGGTTCTTTTTTGGCTTTTTTCCCTTTTTTTGGTTTCACGGTGTTGGGAGGAGGAAGAGGCCGGGCGCCCCGAGGAGGATGAAGGACACAGGGGCTCTGCACTGGGTACCAGGATGCTCCGAGGAGGATGAAGGATGGAGGGGGGTGAGGAAGGTCGCGGCTCTGCGCTGCGGCCCAGGGTGCCTTGAGGAAGAGGAGGGTTGGCTGGGGAGGAGGAAGGACCCGCAGGGGACGGGCTGAGGAGCACGGGGAGCCGGAGGGAGCCCCTGGGCGCATCCCGACAGCTCCCTGGACATCCAGGACCAGTTGGGGCCTCCTTCCCCGGCTCCACGTTGGCCCCGGTGCCTCCTGGCTCCAAACGCCCACGGTGGCTTCGGATCCGCGTCCCCATCCGGGTCGTTGTCATCGCACGGGGACGGCGCCTCGACGCAGAGCGGGCCCTGAGGGGGTCCCCAGCTCCCGGACACCTCCCCGGGGGCCACCGCGTGTCCCGGGTGGGCTGCGGCCGCCGGCCCCTGAGAATCACATTTAAAGGCAGAGCAGAAAGAGAACGGGGCAAACGCAGCCCTGCGGATAACGCCCGTTTCCCAGCGCGTTTCCCACGGCGCTTTCCCGAGCGCCGCTTCACGGGAAGGGCCGCGGCGGGCGGACCGCGGCGCGACCCCCCGCGCGCTCCTAGGGGGAGGGCGGACCTGGTTGAGAACCGCGCCGCGAGCCCCCGCGCGCCCTTACGGGGAGGGCGGACCTGATTGAAACCACCCCCCCCCCCCCCGCCGCATCCCGCCCTCTAGAGGCGCCTCCCGCTTCCCCCGGTGCCTCCCGCTTTCCCGGCGCTTCCCCGGGCGCCTCCCGTTTTCCCGGCGCCTCCCGTTTTCCCGGGCGCTTCCCGTTTTCCCGGCGCCTCCCGTTTTCCCGGGCGCCGCCGCCGCCGCCGCGTGAGCAGCTCCTCCGCTGAGCGCTACGGGGTGGCTCTGAAAAGAGCCGTTGGGTTCAGGGGGGCGGTTTCCGCTCTTTTTACTGCCGCGCGCGCTCCTTAGCACTCGCTGCCGCCCGCCGCCTGCTCGCCGCCCGCCGCCGCCTTGGCCCGCGGCCGCCGCGCCGTCTTCAGCCGCTGCCGCGGCCCCTTCACCGAGCGCCGCGGGCCCTTCGCTTTGCCCTTCGCCGGCCGCTTGCGGGCGCCGCCGCGCCGGGTAGCGCCCGCCGTGGCCGCCACGCGCGCCTTGCCCACGCGGCCCACGCGGAACGAGCCGGCCACGCCGCTGCCCGTGACGCGCTGCAGGACGCCCTTGTTGAGGAGGGCGCCGAGCGCCGCCTTGAGGCGGCCGCTGTTGCGCCGCACGTCGTAGCCCTCGGCCGCCAGCGCCTTCTTGATGACGGCCAGCGAGGCGCCCTTGCGCGCCGTGGACACGCACACGGCGCGCAGGATCAGGTCCGACAGCGACGGGCGGCCGCGCTTCTTGGGCAGCGTGGCCGCCAGCAGCGCCTTGGACGTCGAGGGCTGCGGCGGCGCGTTGACGCGCGGCATGGCCGGGCCGGCGAGCGGGGCTGCGCCGGGGCGGCTGCTGCTATTACCGGGGCACCGACGACGACAACGACGGGGGGGTCTCCTCGCTGCAGGGGCCGCCCCGGGGGTCTCCTCGCCGCAGGGGCCTCCCCGCTCGCTGTCGCCCCCGGGGGTCTCCTCGCTGGGGGAGTCGCCCCGCTCGTTGTCGCCGCCGCCCCCGGGGGTCTCCTCGCTGCAGGGGCCGCCCCGCTCGCTGTCGCCGCCGCCCCCGGGGGTCTCCTCGCTGCAGGGGCCGCCCCGCTCGCCGCCGCCGCCGCCCCCGGGGCCGCCCCGCTCGCTGTTACCGCCGCCGGGCTCTCCTCGCCGCTCGCTGCTGCCGCCGCCGCCGGGACCGCTCCGCGCTGCTGCTGCCGCCGCCGCCGCCCCCCGACTGAGCGCCCGCGGCGCCCCCCGCCCCTTTATATAGCCCCGCGCCGGACGCCACCGAATCAACGCCCCCCCCCCACCCCCCCCACCCGCGGCGGACGCAGCCGAATCAACGTCCCCCCCCCCACCGCGGCGGACGCAGCCGAATCAACCCCTCCTCGCGCCCGCTCCCCCCCCCGCCCGCCGCCTCCAAAAAAGGCGCTTTTCACCCCAAAAAAACTCCTTCTCCAGCGCCCTGCTGGTCCCCCAAGGGAAAGGGCACGGGGGACCCCCACGAACCACCCCTGACAGGGCATTCCCAGGCTTCCAAAAAGCGATGTTAGGCAGTTACCCCCCCAAAAAAAATACCCCAAACTGCCCCGGGAAACAAACAACAATCAAACTATCAAGGGTCGCAACAACCGTCCAGTAGGTGTGAAACACCCGCTCCGGAGCTCTTCAGGAACCACCTATAAGCAGAAAAAATGAGAACCACCAGCAACGCTGCAAACCCTGGATTGCTTCCAAGGGGATGAGCCCCTTCCAATAAATAAATAAATATATATATAAATAAATGAAAAAGTAGAGAGAAATTAGTTTCCCCGAAAACTCCAGTCATGCCCAGCTCTAGCTTTCCTCCTCCAGAAGCTCTCATCAGGGTGCGATTCCTCTTGGCTTGGAAAAATATATATATATACACATATATGCCTTGGAAGGGAAGAAAAAGTGACCAAACCAACCAAGAATTCATCCAGCAGTTCATATCCTTGGTGATTAAATCCTTGAAGGAAACATTTTCAAGCAAGAAAATAACTTTTTTCCCCCTTCCGTTCTTTCTCCTTTTTGTTTCCTTCCTCTTCTTGCTTGCCCAAAGGGGCTGCTATTAGACTTCAAGTTTTGATGGATTTATTTCCTTTTAAATATATATATATATTTAAAATTACCCCTTGTCGCGTCCCACCAGCGCGACCCAAGGAGCCCTCGAAGCTCCCCGAGGGTCAGGCAGAACCGCGGCATCACAAAAGCTCCCTTCCCATTGGCCGCCAGGACCGGCAGCGCCTCCCTATTGGCTCCCGCGATAGCCAATGAGAGCGCGCCCTTCCGAGCCGCCCGCCGGGAGCGAAGCTGAGCTCGGAGCACGGCGGGAGGAGGCAGAATAAAGCGAGGGTGAAATAAACCCGCCCGCTTTTCGGCTGCCCTTTTCTTGGTTGCATCGCTCATAAACTGCGTTTTTTTTTCCCTCCAGGGCTTGGTCAGAGCTCGCAGGCTCCTCATTTTCTCAGAAATCCCATTAATCCAGATCCCCACCACCCTGCAGCCCCATAGATAAGATTAACACATTACACCTGCCACCACCCTGCAATTACACCCGCGAGTCCGAGTGTTCCTAATTCGGCCAAACAGTGAGAAATCCCTGCTTTGAACCAAGGTAATCAATCAGCAACCATTGCTCTTGAAACAGAGAGATCATCCCAGCACCAATGCCAGTTTCGGCAATAACTACAGACTTCAAATAAACCACTACGATTTACGCTATGTTCTTTAGCGGTAAGTTTTAAATCAAGTCGCTTCTTCGCAGCGTCGCAAGCTGCCAACAAAAAGACGAGTTCCTAAAGCTGCTCCGCTCCTCTGCTTTCCACATGAAGATTTCCAGAGGAGAAAAGTCTGCGCCACAAAACGAACTTAATAAATGGAATTAAGGGTGCGAGAGTCCTCCGTGGGTCCCCCGCGGGTGCCGGTCACCTCTTTGGCGCGAGGGATGATCAGCTCCTCTCGCCCCGCAGGCACCGCACGAGCCGCACGTCGGCGGCGCGCACAGCGGCCCGCTTGGCGTGCAGGGCGCATTGCCCCCAGTCCTGCAGCAGGGCCAGCGCGTGGGCCTCGCAGGCCGCCCGCAGCGCCGCTGCGGCCTGCACGGCGAGGCCCCGCGGGGCGCCGGGGACCCCCCGCAGCAGCTTCAGCAGCACCGGAGCGGGGAGGAACTGGGGGCGACGCTTCGTGGAAGGACAGAGCTTCCGCCGGAGGGCCGCAGGCTGCTTTTTGGGGCGTTTTCGTGCAATTTTGGGGGTTTTCGCAGGCTCCCGCGCAGCTCGCGCTCCCACCACCTGCTTCGCTCGCCCCATAGCACTGAGCGCCCCCCGCCGCTCCGCGCTCCCCTTTATACCCGCCCGGCGCGCGCTGATTGGCCGCCGCCCCACCGCGCCGGCGTCCCATTGGCTGCTCCGCCCCCGCCCCCCCGCCCGCCTCGCGGAGCGGACCGGAGTGGGGACCGCGCGCCCCGGCCCAGAGCCCCGCCCGCGCCGGCGCGGACCTGAAGGGGAACCGCGGAGGGGGCGGGGCTCGGCCATGCCGCGTTCCCGCCAAACGCGGGGAATAGGGAGGTGGGAGTTCCGAAAATTAGTTTTTTTCAGCCCATTTTGGAGGGGGATTTTTGATCGCGGGAAAGAGGAAGAGAAGGCGGGAGGCGCTCAAAGAAAGAAGGAACCGGAGCTCAAAAGGCTCCTTTTCAGGGCTGACAGCAAAAAAATGGCGAAAAAAGCAAAAAATAGCAAAAAATACACCAAACTTCCCCAAAACCGCACGCCTTCCCCCCTGCGGGGCCCCGCGTGGGCGGATTCTCACCCGTTTCGCAAGGAGGAACCGGGCGCTTTCCGGGGCAGGATACAGGAACCATATAGCTCAATATGGCGGGATATAGGGTCCATATAGCTCAATATAGCGGGATATAGGAATCCTATAGCTCAATATAGCGGGATATAGGGTCCATATAGCTCAATATAGAGCCTGAATCCTATAGCCCACGGCGCAGCCCACGCTATAGAAACCGGCCCCTATAGCCCAGCATAAGGCCCCTATAGCCCAGTACAGGACCAGGCCCCATATCGCAACGTACGGCCCGGGCTATAGGAACAGAGGGCAGCAAACGGGCTGAAAAACAACCACTTTGGGGCTTATTTTTCCCCCCGTATTTTTTTCCTTTATTCCGGAAAAGAAATTCCTGCCGCCGGGCGGGAGCGGCGCAAATCCCCCCCGATTCCATAGGGGGAAACGCGGCAACGAAACGGCCTTAAAAAGTCGGGGGACGGAGCCGCGCCGGGATTCGGGAATGGCGGGAGCGGCGCTAGCTCCAGCTGGGATCGTAGCCGGCCCAGTCGGGCGGCGGCGCCAGGTAGACGCGGCGGCCGCGGTGGACGACGGTGACGATGCCGCGGTAGCCGGCGCGGGGGACGCCGGATTTGAGGTCGTCCATGAGGCCGAGGGCTTTGGCGGCCGCCTTGAAGGCGTCGCGGCCGTCGTACTGCACGCGCACGGCGGCGGCGCGCGGCAGCGCGTCGCGCAGCTCCTCCACGCGCACGCGCGGCAGCGCGTAGACGCGCGCCGGGAAGTCCCGCTCGTACTCGTCGCGCCGCAGGTAGGAGAGGTTGAGGCGGGTGAAAGGCACGAAGCGCTCGTTGAGCTTGATGAAGCGCAGGTGCTGGTCGAAGAACTGCCCGTGGCTCACGCCCTTGCGGCCGAACGTCACCGTGCGCGACACCTCGGGCCGCACGCACGCCCGCCCGCGCCGCTGCTCCGGCCGCCGCATCCAGTCGTCCCAAAACGCCGGCGGCCACTTGGGCTCCAGCTCGTCCCAAAGCTCCGCCAGGAGCAGCCAGCCCAAGCCCGGGAAGAAGTCGGTGCGGTAGAGCAGCTCGGCGCGCGCCGCGTCCACCATGGCCTCCTTGCCGTTGTCGTGCCACGCCGACGCGCACCACAGGCTGCGGTCGGCGCGGAGCAGCGGGAAAACCGCCTGGAAATACTCAAAAAAATCCGGCGCCACCTCCAGGTCGTCCTCCACCACGATGGCCGCGCGGTAGCGGAAGGTCCGGAAAACCTGCCCCAGCGCCCAGCGGTAGTGCCGGGCGATGCGGTAGTAGCCCTGGAACTTGCGGTGCTCCGGCGGCGCCGGCACGTCGCTCAGGTCGGGCTGGCGGATGTGCGCCACGGCGGCGCCGTAGGACGCGATGACGCGCGCCGTCTCCGCGTGGCCGCAATCCTGGCTCACGATGAGCGGGAATTTCTCCGCGGACGGGCGGTAGCGGAGGAGCTTGTCCAAGCAGCGGCGCACGGTGCTGCGGTCGCACGCCAGCACCAACACCGGGATCACGGTGTCGTCGGGGGGTGTTGGCGACGGTGACGCCGTGCGCGGCCGCGGGTGGCGGAAGCGGCGGATGCGGAGGAGCAGCTCCCGCTGGCGCTGCAGCTCCGTCTCGGCGTCGCGCGCCAGCCGCAGCAGCGCCGCGTCCAGGCGCGACGGGGACGGGGACGGGCGGCTCCAGAGGAAGAGGAGGAGGAGGCCGTTGCCGGCGAGGAAGAGCGCCGCCCCCCACAGCGCCACGCGGCCCGGCCGCAGCATCCTTCACGCCATGGGGCTGGAGAACGGGAATGGGGGAAACGCCGGAATTGGGGGGGAATTGGGGAGATGGGGACGGGAGGGCGGCCGGGACCTGGGCCAAAAGGCCAGGCCAAAATCATGTTCCAAACCCTATCCTGAAATTGCATCCCAAAAGCCCATCCCGAAATCGCATCCCAAAAGCCCATCCCGAAATCGCATCCCAAAAGCCCATCCCGAAATCGCATCCCAAAAGCCCATCCCGAAATCGCATCCCGAAAGCCCATCCCGAATCGCATCCCGAAAGCCCATCCCGAATCGCATCCCGAAAGCCCATCCAGAAATCGCATCCCGAAAGCCCATCCAGAAATCGCATCCCGAAAGCCCGTCCGGAAATCGCATCCCAAAAGCCCATCCCGAAATCGCATCCCAAAATCCCGGCCCGAAATCCCATCCCGAAAGCCCCTCCCGAAATCCCATCCCTAAAGCCCATCCCAAAAGTCCCTCTGGAAATTGTATCCTCAAACCCATCCCGAAATCCCATCCCAAACCCCATCTGGAAATCACATCCCAAAATCCCACGTGGAAACCCCGTCCCAAAATCCCATCTGGAACCGCCGTCCCAAAATCCCATCCGGAAACCCCGTCCCAAAATCCCATCCGGAAACCCCGTCCCAAAATCCCATCTGGAAACCCCATCCCAAAATCCCATCTGGAAATCCCTTCCCAAAATCCCATCTGGAAATCCCTTCCCAAAATCCCATCCGGAAACCCCTTCCCAAAATCCCATCTGGAAATCCCTTCCCAAAATCCCATCCGGAAACCCCGTCCCAAAATCCCATCCGGAAACCCCGTCCCAAAATCCCATCCGGAAACCCCGTCCCAAAATCCCATCTGGAAATCCCTTCCCAAAATCCCATCCGGAAATCCCGTCCCAAAATCCCATCCGGAAACCCCTTCCCAAAATCCCATCCGGAAACCCCGTCCCAAAATCCCATCCGGAAACCCCGTCCCAAAATCCCATCTGGAAACCCCTTCCCAAAATCCCATCTGGAAACCCCTTCCCAAAATCCCATCCGGAAACCCCTTCCCAAAATCCCATCCGGAAACCCCGTCCCAAAATCCCATCCGGAAACCCCGTCCCAAAATCCCATCTGGAAATCCCTTCCCAAAATCCCATCCGGAAACCCCGTCCCAAAATCCCATCTGGAAATCCCTTCCCAAAATCCCATCCGGAAACCCCGTCCCAAAATCCCATCCGGAAACCCCGTCCCAAAATCCCATCCGGAAACCCCTTCCCAAAATCCCATCTGGAAACCCCGTCCCAAAATCCCATCTGAAAACCCCTTCCCAAAATCCCATCTGGAAACCCCTTCCCAAAATCCCATCCGGAAACCCCGTCCCAAAAGCTTTGCCCCAAAACCCCATCCCCAAACCACATCCCAATCCCAAATGCGGGAATCACAACCTTATCCCAACAGCCCCATCCGGGAATCACATCCAAAACCTCGTCCCAAAACCCCACCCCAAAAATCACATCCCAAAACCCCATCCAAGAAAACTCCCATCCCAAAAAAACCCGTCCCAAAACCACGTCCAAATTCCCAACCCCAAAACGCTCATCCCAAAAAATTCCCCGTCCCAAAACCGGATCCAAAATCCCATCCCAAAAAATTCCCCGTCCCAAAACCGGATCCAAAATCCCATCCCAAAAAATTCCCCATCCAAAAACCGGATCCAAAGTCTTAGCTGAAACCCCCGTCCCCAAATCCCATCCCAAATCCCTTGTCCCGAAAATCCTCATCCCAAAAGTCCCATCCCAAAAGTCCCGTCCCAGGAAGTAAAACAGCCCCGAGGCGAAAAATCACCAGAAAGGGGGAAGGAATTAACTAAAACCCCAGGATTTTCCCCCAAAAAAGCAGCGGGGCAGAGTCCTTTCCCGTTAAACATTAACCCGGGGGGGGGGGGGGAAAGGGGGGTTTCCCGCCGGGAAAAAAGTGGGAAAAGGGGAAAAATTCCAGTGTGGAGGGAGGGAGAGGAGGGGGATGTGTCCCGGCCCCCCCCCCCCACCCCATTCCCGGGATTTGGGGGGTGTCGGGATCGACTCACCCGGAGCGCGGCCGGACTCCGGCTCCGGAGCGAACACGTCAGCAGAGCAGGAAGGGAGGGACCGGGAGGGGGGCGGAAAGAAACAAAATCAGGGAAGAAAGAAGGGGGAATTCCCAGCGGATTCCCGGCGGGAGCGGGAAAAGAGGTAAAAGCGGGAAAAGCGGGGGCTCCGCGGCCCCAAAACGGCCCCTTTTGGGCCCGGAAAAGCGGCCGGAAAGCGGAACCGGGGCCGGGTTGGGGGGGTGGAATTTACCCGCCCAAATTGGGTAAAAACGGGGGGATTTTCCCACCCGGAATGGGCGAAAACGGGGAATAACCGGGGGGGGCGGGAAGCCCCCAGCGCCAGGCGGGAGTTTTGGGGGGTTTTCAAGCGTTTTGGGGAGGGGGGTTACCCGTTTTGGGGGGTTTTGCCCGTTTTGGGGGGGGTTTTGCCCCTTTTGGGGGGGGGGTTTGACCGTTTTGGGGGGCGTTTCGCCCGTTTTGGGGGGTTTCGCCTGTTTTGGGGGGGGTTTTGACCGTTTTGGGGGGTTTTTGCCCGTTTCGGAGGTTTTTTTTTGGGGATTTACCTGGGTGGCGCCGGGGGGAGGGGCTCGCCGGGGTCCCCCCCCCCCGCAGAGGCGGCTCCGGCTCCTCCTTTCCCGGCCTCCGGGGGGGGAATTTTCCAGGATTCGGGAAGCGGCGGCTCCAGAGGGGGGGGAGCTGTGGGGGGACCCCCCCCCGAGTCACTTTGGGACCACTATAGGGGACAACCCAAACCCCCAAATCCCCTATAGGGACCAGGGCCCCCCCCCAAAGGCCCTATAGGGCACAGGGACCCCCCCAAAACCCCCTATAGGGACCAGGGCCCCCCTCAAAGCCCCTATAGGGGACCAGCCCCCCCCCCAAGGCCCTATAGGGGACAGGGACCCCCCCCCAAAGTCCCTATAGGGACCAGGCCCCCCCCAAAGCCCCTATAGGGACCAGGGCCCTCCCAAAAGTCCCTATAGGGGACAGAGACCCCCCCCAAACCCCCCTATAGGGACCAGGGCCCCCCTAAATCCCCTATAGGGATCAGGGCCCCCCCCCAAAGCCCCTATAGGGAACAGAGACCCCCCCCAAAGCCCCTATAGGGGACAGAGACCCCCCCAAAGCCCCTATAGGGAACAGAGACCCCCCCCAAAGCCCCTATAGGGACCAGGGCCCCCCCAAAGCCCCTATAGGGACCAGGCCCCCCCCCAAATCCCCTATAGGGGACAGAGACCCACCCCCAAAGCCCCTATAGGGACCAGGGCCCCTCCAAAGCCCCTATAGGGCACAGAGACCCCCCATATGGATCCGGGAGCCCCCCAAGGCCCCATAGACGCAGCTGGAGGGGGGTCCCTATGGAGCCCTATAGGAACACGGGAGCCCCCCCGCCCCCATATGTATCTTACCCTATAGGAAACCCCCCTATGGACAGCAGCGACCCCTCCCAGCCCCATTCCCTATAGGGAATCCCCCCGCTCCTCACACCTATAGGGGATGGGGCCCCCCCTCCGCCTCGGGACCCCTATAGGGGACCTCTATAGCGGACCACGACGTCCTATGGAGCCCGGGGGCCCCCCTCCCGCACCCTCCATAGGGGCCCGCGAGCACCCACGGGCCACAGGGACCCCCTATAGGGGACAGGCGAACCCCCCCGAAACACCCCTATAGGGGCCGCTATAGGGGACAGCCCCGCCCGCCCCTATAGGGACAGGGACCCCGCGGAGAGCCCCATAGGGGGCCTATAGGGGCCTATAGGGGCCCATAGGGGACTACGGTGGCCCAGAGGGTTCCCCACCCCCCCCGCCGGTACCGGCCGCGGCTCCCAGCAGCGCCCGCCACTTCCGCCCGCCCCGCGCCGGAAGCGGCGCCATGGCAACGGCCGCGCCCCCCCCCGCCTTCCCGCCGCGGCCCCTCGGCCAATCAGGAGGGCGCCGCGCGCGCTCCCTCCCCCTCCCCTCCCCCCGCGGGCGCGCCCATTGCTCCCGCCCCCCCCGCTCTCTCCCCCCCCTCCGCGCGGACAATGGAACGGGCCGGAAGGGGGCGGGGCCGCTGGGGTGTTGAGAGGCGAGACCACGCCCCCGCGCGTGACCACGCCCCCCGCGCGTGACCACGCCCCCCGCGGCCGCTCCTGCCCCCCCCCGCCATATTTAACGTTTTTGGGACATTTTCCGTGGGTTTTGGGGGGTTTTATTTTCGCGGGGGGGGGGTCGGTGGCCCCGGGGCTGCCTCCGCTACGGCCCGGGGCGGGGGGGGGGGAAGGAGGCGGGTCCCGGGGGCGGAAAGCGGGGCGCTCTGGGCGGCGCGGAGGCCTCGCGTCTTGTCTGCTCCGGGCGGTGGGACACGTGGAGGGGCGGGGGGGGGGTATAGGGGGCAAGAGGAGGGGGCGGGGGGGCAGTTAGGGGCAAGGAGGGTAATAGGAGGCAATGGGGGGCAATAGGGGCTGATAGGGGCAATAGGAGCCATTGGGGCTCAATAAGAGGGAGTGGGGGGGCAATTAGGGGCATTGGGGGCAATAGGGGCCATTGGGACTCAATAAGGGGGGGGCAGTAGGGGGACACTGGGGGCAATAGGAAAATTGGGGCTTAATTGGGGGGGGGGCAATGTGGGTGGGGGGGCAATTATGGGCCCTGGGGGCAATAGGAGCCATTGGGGCTCAATAAGGAGGGGGCAGTAGAGGGGGGCAATGGGGAGTGGGGGGCAATTTGGGTCCCTGGGGGGCAATTAGGGTTCCCGGAGGGCAATAGGAGTCATTGGAGCTAAATGGGGGGGGCAATAGGGGGGGCAATGGCGGGTGGGGAGGCAATTAGGGGCCATTTGGCTCAAAAAAGGGGGGGCAATTAGGGGGTGGGGGGCAATTAGGGGCACTGGGGGGGCAATAGGAGCCATCGGGGCTCAATAAGGGGGGGAAAAGGGGGGTAATAAGGGGCAATGGGGGGGCAATTAGGGGGAAGGGGGGGCAACTAGGGGGAATGGGGGGCCATTGGGGCTCAATAAGGGGGGGAAAGAGGGGCAATAAGGGGCAATGGGGGGCAGTTAGGGAGAATGGGGGCCATTGGGGCTTCAATAAGGGGGGCAATTAGGGGGTGGGGGGCAATTAGGGGCACTGGGGGGCAATAGGAGCCATCGGGGCTCAATAAGGGGGGGGAAAGGGGGGTAATAAAGGGGCAATGGGGGGCAATTAGGGGGAAGGGGGGGCAATTAGGGGGAATGGGGGCCATTGGGGCTCAATAAGGGGGGGAAGGGGGGCAATAAGGGGCAATGGGGGGCAGTTAAGGAGAATGGGGGCCATTGGGGCTCAATAAGGGGGGCAATAGGGGGGTGGGGGGCAATTAGGGTCCCTGGGGGGCAATAGGAGACATTGGGGCTCAATAAGGGGGGAGCAATAGGGGGTGTGAGGGGCAATTAGGGGCCCTGGGGGCAATAGGAGCCATTGGGGGTCAATAAGGAGGGGCAGTAGGGGAGGCAATGGGGGGTAGTAGGGGGCAATTAGGGTCCCTGGGGGGGCAATAGGGGGGCAATGGCGGGGTGGGGAGGCAATTAGGGGCCATTGGGGCTCAATAAGGGGGGGGAAGGGGGGTAATAAGGGGCAATGGGGGGCATAGGAGCAATGGGGGGGCAATTGGGGGAATGGGGGGCCATTGGTGCTCAATATGAGGGGGCAATTAGGGTCCCTGGGGGGCAATAGGAGACATTGGAGCTCAATGGGGGGGCAATAGGGGGGCAATGGCGGGTGGGGAGGCAATTAGGGGCCATTGGGGCTCAATAAGGGGGGGCAATTAGGGGGAATGGGGGGCAATTAGGGGGAATAGGGGCCATTGGGGCTCAATAAGGGGGGGAAGGGGGGCAATAAGGGGCAATGGGGGGCAGTTAGGGAGAATGGGGGCCATTGGGGCTCCAAAAAGGGGGGGCAATAGGGGGTGGGGGGCAATTAGGGTCCCTGGGGGGCAATAGGGGGGCAATGGTGGGATGGGGAGGCAATTAGGGGCCATTGGGGCTCAATAAGGGGGGGAAAGGGGGGTAATAAGGGGCAATGGGGGGGCATAGGGGCAATGGGGGGGCAATTAGGGGGAATGGGGGCCATTGAGGCTCAATAATGGGGGGGAAAGGGGGGTAATAAGGGGCAATGAGGGCAATGGGGGGGCAGTTGGGGAATGGGGGCCATTGGGGCTCAAAAAGGGGGGGCAATTAGGGGGTGGGGGGCAATTAGGGTCCCTGGGGGGCAATAGGAGCCATTGGGGCTCAATAAGGGGGAGAAAGGGGGGTAATTAGGGGCAATGGGGGGGCAATTAGGGGGAAGGGGGGGGCAACTAGGGGGAATGGGGGCCATTGGGGCTCAATAAGGGGGGGAAAGAGGGGCAATAAGGGGCAATGGGGGGCAGTTAGGGAGAATGGGGGCCATTGGGGCTCAATAAGGGGGGGGCAATTAGGGGGTGGGGGGCAATTAGGGGCACTGGGGGGGGCAATAGGGGCCATTGGGGGCTCCATGGGGGGGACACCCCCCCCCATCCCGGTGTTCCCGCCCCCCCCCATCCCGGTATTCCCGCCATTCCCAGGCATGGCGGCCTCGCCCCCCCGCGGCGCTTTGCCGGCGTTCCCGGTTTCTGCACGGATTGCGGCTCCGTGCTGCCGGCGGCCGGGCCGCTCCGGCGCCCTGCGCTGCTCCCGCTGCCTCCTGCTGCTCCGGGAATCCGGTGGGTGCCCGGGAATGCCGCCGGGGCGGGAAGAGAGTCCTCCCGGATCTCCGAATCCCAGCGGCATTCCCGCAGATCTGGAGGGCGCCGCTGTCAGAAGCGCCGTGGAATTCAACCGGCCCCGGGCGGGAGCCGCTGGGAGCCCCCGGATCCTGAGCGGCTCCGACGGCCCCTTGGTGAAAATCCCGCTGGGATGGAGGGGGCGGGCTGGGAATCCCGCTGGGATGGGGGGTCTGGGTCCAGAATCCCGCTGGGATGGGGGTCTGGGGCGGGAATCCCGCTGGGGATGGAGGGGGCGGGCTGGGAATCCGCTGGGATGGGGATCTGGGGTGGGAATCCTGCTGGGATGGGGATCTGGGTCCAGAATCCCACTGGGATGGAGGATCTAGGTCCAGAATCCCACTGGGATGGAGGATCTGGGTCCAGAATCCCACTAGGATGGAGGATCTGGGGCGTGAATCCCGCTGGGATGGGGATCTGGGTCCCATAATTCCGCTGGGATGGGGGGTCTGGGGTGGGAATCCCGCTGGGATGGGGGGTCTGGGTCCATAATTCCTCTGGGATGGGGATCTAGGTCCATAATCCGCTGGATGTGGGGGGTGGGTTGGGAATCCCGCTGGGATGGGGGGGTCTGGGTCCATAATCCCGCTGCAATGGGGGATCTGGGTCCATAATCCCGCTGGGATGGGGGCTCTAGGGTGGGAATCCTGCTGGGATGAGGGGCCTGGGTTGGGAATCCCGCTGGGATGGGGGAAATAAGCCCCCATGGGACAAGAATACCCCCTCCTTGGAATGGGAATGACAGGAATAACTCTTCCCTGGATGGGAATAACTCCCTATGGGATGGGAATAACTCTTCCCTGGATGGGAATAATCCCCCTGGGATGCTCTAATTCCGACCCTGGAATAGGAATAACTCCTTATTGGATGGGAATATCCCCCTATGGGTTGGAATAACCCGCCCCGAGTGGGAATAACAGCCTTTGGGATGGGAATAACCCCTTACGGGGTGGGAATGACCCTCTATTGAATGGGAATAACCCCGTGGAATGGGAATAACCCCCTATGGGTTGGGAATAACGGCCTTTGGGATGGGATTAACCCCTCACAGGGTGGGAATACCCTGCTATGGAATGGTAATAAACCCCCTGGAATGGGAATAACCCCTATGGGTTGGGAATAACGGTCTTTGGATGGGAATAACCCCTCACGGGTGGGAATGACCCTCTATTGAATGGGAATAACCCCCTGGAACGGGAATAACCC
>NW_028289288.1:0-83265 GCF_059628265.1 Tinamus guttatus | reverse complement strand
CAATTTCTTTTCAATTTTGTAATTGAAAAGTTCAGGAATGTGTCTAGCC
Source organism: Tinamus guttatus (assembly GCF_059628265.1). NCBI lineage: Eukaryota > Metazoa > Chordata > Aves > Tinamiformes > Tinamidae > Tinamus > Tinamus guttatus. Next base: position 83,216 of record NW_028289288.1, on the reverse strand, counting down.
TAGTTGTCTAGGCTCTGTCATTAGATGGTGAATATGGAGAGTCATTTCATCTGGCAGTAGGTGCTGAATTTCGCTCAAGAGGCTCTTGTTTCCCTGAGTTGACTTTAGGGGAAATTTAGGCAACAGACTCCTTGTATTTTAATAGCTAAAGAGAGGTCAGAGGAATCCCAGTGATAACCATTTTATCATCTTTCTTCTTCTGAAAGGGACATTCTCAGGGGAAAGCTAAATCATATTTGTTTAAAGTTTCTATTATGTTATACTTTGGGGGACCGAAACAGAAAGGTGAAACTGAATCACCGCCACATTTTGTTGTAATATTGACACAGTGATGTGAAACAAAAAACAATTAATGAGGTTCACGTGGCATTCAAATTGAGCCACTATTTTTATTAGGAGTTGAGATGTGATCTTTTTTGCTTTTCTGTACAAATAATTTTTACTACTGTTGTCCACTGAGCTTTTATCTGCTAAAAAGAAAACACACTCAACTACAGCCACTCACATCTAAAAAGAAAATAATAACAAATGTGATTTGAATGAAACGTATGAAGAAAAATGCATGAAAAGGGAAGCCATAAAAAAAGACAAGCCAAAATTTTATTAATGCCCTTAAGCCTCCCATATAATCCTTATCTTTAAAGAATGTAATATTGGCTATGAAAGTATTCTTAGCTCATACATATGTTGGTTCTGTTTACGAAAGGCAAAGAATGAATTACCCTTTTTAAGAAACATTAAAAAAGTGGTACCACAGTATACATATGCGCAAGAACAAATATATCCTTTTGGTTGAAAATGCTGTAGGAAACACTCAAAATGCCTTCTCAAATGCATTTTAAACCTTTCTTATGTCTCTGGTATTGTGTTATAGTGTGTAAATAGTGCCTACATCATTCCTATTCTGACTGATATTGAGAAAATATAATCTAAAAATATTTTTCGCCATGCATGTTTAATAAAATTTGAGATGAAAGATGCATGTCTTAATAGGCCACTTTGAATACCTCTGCACTGACTTCACACAACTCTTCAGCCTCCTCCAGAATCTTCAGCTGATTATTCTGCTGAGTGTCTTCTGAAATCAGAGCTCTTCAAACATATGCAAATATGTTTGAGAATAGCTTTATTTAAAGCACATATTCTTTGTGCCCAGTTCTGCAACACTTTAAAAATTAACTAGCATGCCTATCAGGGAGAAGTTAAGTTAATGCAGCCGTATTTGTCTTGCATGTAAGGCTAGTTAAGGATCAGAGCAAAACAAAAAAATTACACAACTGTAAATAATAAAATATGCTAAAAAGTGCTTAATTTCCCATAAAGGTTAAGTAACTCTAGTACATAACTGGCATTATCCTATAATGCTCTTGTTGCTGTTATTTGCTAGAGTACAAATTGCTGTAGAGCTTCTGACCCATAACTCATATTTGTTCTTCACTTGTGCCACCTACCATGCTCTGTGAGGTGTTAATGCAGCTCTTGTTATGCAAATGCAGTCTGTGAAGGTGCCCGGAATAACAAACCTACAAAACCAGAAAACAGCTGGTATCTGAACAAATTTGAAAAGAGTTGGTAACTGAACAAATCTGTATTTGCCGAGAAAATTCTTTTTTCAGCAAAATACCTTGTATCCTCTGCAGAAAAATAAAGCTGAACCAAACCGTGTAATAATATACCCAGGGACTGACATTCCTTCCACACATACATACATGAAGTCATCATGTTTACATAAGTGCAAAACTGGTTTAAATAAAAATAGAATTATACCCTGTATATCCTGAAGATATTGTTATATTCAGAAGATAATGTTACATGCAGTGGGATTTTTACGTTTTGAAAGTTTAGATAAGAATGGTTTATTTATAAAAAATCTAAACCTACAGAATTAATATTAAGCACATAGGAATCATAAAACATTTTGAGCCAAAAGAGTCTTGAATATATGCCATCAGCTGCCAATTTGCATCATCTTCATTCATGTACATTTAAATAAATTGGTATGACACAATGACTCTAATGCCACAGGGATGATGGACCACTTATTAATTAATTAATGTATTTATTATTAATCCATCAATCTTTTGCTAACTCTGAGTATTACTGAAAGGGTCAGTAAAAACAGCTTCACCCTCAAAGAGAATTTCACTGCTGAGAATAAACAGAAAAAGGGCTATGAAATGGCTCACGTCAGTGCATTTGCTGAAATTGCATTTCACACTTGGCATTACACAGCAACTTAGGCCAATTCCTTCATTTGACTCTTATTTGCTGAATGACCTTCTTTTCTTTTGTAGGTAATGATATTCAAGTTTATTATCTGCTTGATAGTCCTTCACCATAATGTAACTGTCATTTTGTGCTAATTTTCCATAAATTATCTCAGAAAAAACAAACTACTCAATAACAAAGAATGGATTGTGCGAGTGCACCTTTGACATGTGATTTGCAGTGTGGTAGTTCCCACATGGCTGCAAGACAAATATTGACCATGTCAGCGTTGTGTCAAATATCACTCCCCAAAATATCAGGTAAATTCCAAGTCTATAGGGATTACCTTGGGTTATATGCCGAAGTGTCAGGCTGAAGAAAATACGGAATGTCAAAATTCTGTATCCAAGGTTTGGTGTCCTAGATAGTGCCATAGCTACCTGAGTCTTTGGCCAATTTCAAGTGGAAATATTTTAGCATCTGATAGAGAAGCAAATTTCTCTGTTTGAAACTAATTAAGTTTGACAGCTTTGTATTTTTAAGATGTTTGTGTTGTTTCCAAGATAATTCCTTTTGTTTTGCCAGCTATCCCCAATAAACATTTATGTGCTTGTTTATGATAACTAATATCTCTCATTTCATTGCTCCATTAAATTGAGGTACAGTAGAATTATTAGGGCTGTAAGAAGATTTCAAGAATACTGGAAAAAGAAGGAAATGTTGTTGTCCTTAGTTATCTAGATTTAGTGCACTTGCATTTGCCTGTGGTTTAGTTATTTTCTAATGTAATAAGAATTTATTTTCTCAATTTTAAACATGTGACTTACCCAAGGCACCTAGTTTAAATGAAATATTTGTCTCAAAGCTCACCTTCAGTTCTTTTCTCTTCAGTGGAGCTTGCAATTACTAGAGGACATTTATTTGTTAAGGAGCATTGCAGATTGATAGCAGTTCCCTCTCAGATGTGTTTTTTCTTGCTTCTGTGGAGAACTGGAGTGAGTCAGTCACCCATTTCCCTAAGGTGATTTTGGGTGTGTGCTGCTTGACAAACTCTGATTTCCTAGTTTGAGTCTTTGTTTGGCAAAATATTGCTGTTATTTGGGGTGTTTTGTCTTGCTCTTTATAGACTTCCTTTTGCACCATGCATAAAGAATAGTTTATCTGCCCAGAATTTAGGAACATAATGCTGTGAAATGCAGACATCAACGACTAACAACTTATTATCATCACTATCATTAATTGACATGACCCCTATTTTTCATGATATCTTTCCAGTGAGAATCCTTCTTGTTATTGTACTTTTGAAAAAGTGTAAGGATTACATTTTGAAAAAAATCCCTGAGGTTGATAACATTAAAAGATATTCATTTTACAACTGCAAATAACAGCAGCTATAATGAAATATATTCAAACTTTCATAGTACTTGAGCAGAATTATTCAAGAATTCTTTGATTTAATGTGGATTACTTCACTCAGATGATATCCCAGAAAAGGGAGGGAGGAAGGAAAATCATCAGTAAAAGATACTATTTTAAAAACATTTTTATAGAAAAAATAGCTTAAAATAGATTACCTTAATGAGTTATGCAGATGCAGTCAAATTTGGTATATTTGAAAACTGTCACAACTGTGATATTTCATCAGTATTAAGTGTGATCAGAATTGATTTATTGTGCTAGGAAGAAGCCTTAAAACTTGCATTTCCAATGTTTGGAATATATTATTCTGATGAAGAAAATTTAGCTTTGGTAGTTTCTGCTTTAATAGAAGGTCTTTGAGAAGGATGCAGTCTTATTTAGACATGCAACTTGCACTGAATTTCAGGTGCCTAGTAAAGCAATTATTTTAAACACATGCTACATACATACTGACAGGAAAAAAAAATGGTGCTTTTGGAATTCTCCGAGTGGAGACCAGTCTACCTAATGAGGCCTTCAGGGTTACCTATTTATGTTCATTAGCACTTATTATTGACTATTAAGAATTTATTTTTAAAGGACATGACTGATCATCCAAATTATGGTGAACTGTCTTCTAATCAGTAAATATCTCTGAGATTTTTGGTTGTTAAGATAGGGTAGAGATTCTTCTGAACACTTAGAAGAACAGCTCTAGTATTAGAACAGAAATAAAATTATTAGGCTGATAGTTCTCATGTAGTGCAAAACACTAAGGTCTAGATTACACTTGAAAATTCATTGAGACATATTCTGAAAGATTCTGTAAGAATTACTTTACTGGTGTGATTTCTTATATTCCAGTGAACCCGGTTCCAAAGAAACAAAATTTTAATTAAATATATATTTGAAAAAAGGATTCTAAAGACACAATATTTATTTTTCAAATGTAGACATGCTTTAAGGCTGACCTGCATTCTTTCCTTTAAAGAGGCAGTTATAGTCACTGAACAAAGTATGCATGGATACCTTTTATTAGACACATTTTAGCCCAAAGTTTGTGAGAAAATATTTTTTGTCTAAAACATAAATAAGATAATTTTTAGTAAGTTGTTTTCCATATTTATTTTTTCCATAAATGTAATGAGTATGTATGCAATTTTTTTAAAGTATCACCTAAATTTCAGATCTAGAAAAAATTGCTCATTCAAAAATGCAAAGTCATTTTATTTTATTTTGAAAATGAAAAAAGATATTTGAAATGTTTGTTTCTCTGCTACATTCAATCTATTTTAGAAATAGTACAATAGCTGGTGACGAAGTTCAATATACGATGGACTTTACGATGGACTTTATTATTTTCTGAGGCTTATTTTGAAATAGTATCTACTCTTATAAAACCAGCCAACACCCTTGCCCAGGTTCCACATGTTTTTGAGGATTGCAGTGATTCTTTGATTTGTTCAACTCTGTTAAAATGTGCTTCATTAAATATCCTGGCTCCTACGAAAATGACCAAACACCCTCTCCCTACCCTATTCCTCAAACTGTGTCTCTGTACTGTCATGGCAGCTATGAGCAACCTGAATCTCCTTCAGCAGGGTCTTCTTATACACAAGCTGTAAGACAATATAACCATAGTCTCAATATATTGATCCTGTAATAGGGATCATTGAGCAACTTAACATAAAGATACTTAAGTAAGGTAAGGTCAACCAGGCTTAGCATTGACCAAGTCCAAGAAGGGGTGGTAGATGTGTTGGTAGCAGCTGGTAGAAAGACATTAAAATTGGGGGAACAGCTGAAATCTTAGGTGCAGAACATCACCAGTTTTCTCAGGAAAGGCTTGGTTGACAGGATAATTGGGACTGTGCTGGAGAACAGCAGTTATAACACACTTTTTTTTAACTGCCTTAATATCAATGCATTCCAAATGTCTAAAAGCAGAGGAAGCAGGAAGTTTGAATCCCAGTCTATATCCTAAAATCTTCTTTTCCTGCACTTGCAATTTTTTTTCCATTTTTTTTGGATACATCCTTGTATGAAGTGGACGGAGGACTGGCTGCATGGCAGAGCCCAAAGGGTGGTGATAAATGGGGCTGAGTCTAGTTGGAGGCCTGTGGCCAGTGGTGTCCCGCAGGGGTCAGTACTGGGCCCCGTGCTCTCAAGTTGTTCATCAGTGACTTGGATGAGGGCACAGAGAGCACCCTCAGCAAGTTTGCAGGTGATACGAAACTGGGTGGAGTAGCCGACACTCCAGGAGGCTGTGCTGACATTCAGAGGGAACTAGACAGGATGGGCTCGTGAGGTTCAACAAGAATAAGTTCAAGGTCCTACACCTGAAGAGGAATAACCCCAGGCACCATTACAGCTTGGAGGTTGATCTGCTGCAAAGCAGCTCCGCAGAGAGGGATTTGGGAGTGCTGGTTGACAACAAGATAACGATGAGTCAGCAGTGTGTCCATATGGCCAAGAAGGCCAATGGGATCCTGGCCTGCATCAGGAGTGAATGTTGCCAGCAGGTCAAGATCCTCCCCCTCTGCTCAGCTCTGGTGAGGCCGCACGTGGAGTATTGTGTGCAGTTCTGGGCTCCCCAGTATAAGAGGGACATTCAGCTTCTAGAGAGGGTCCAGCCGAGAGCCACCAAGATGATGAAGGCACTGGAGCATTTTTCATATGAGGAAAGACTAAGCGAGCTGGGCCTGTTTAGTCTGGAGAAAAGAAGGCTGAGAGGAGATTTGATTAACGTGTTCAAGTATCTGAGGGGTGATTGTAGGCAGGAGGGAGCCAGGCTGTTTTCCATGGTGGCTGGTAACAGGACAAAGGCTAATGGGTGCAAGTTGAAACACAGGAAGTTCCATTGCCACGTGAGGAAGAACTTCTTTCCTGTGGGGTGACAGCCCTGGAACAGGCTGCCCAGAGAGGTTGTGGAATCTCCTTTTCTGGAGATCTACAAAACCCGCTTGGATGCAGTCCTGTGCCATGTGCTCTAGGTGACCCTGCGTGTGCAGGGGGCTTGCACTAGATGATCTCTAGAGGTCCCTTCTAACCTTAACCATTCTGTGATTCTGTGATTCTGTGTTCCTTGTGGCTACTGATCTCCAGACAGGTTTGTTTACTTTTTAATGTCGTTTTCAAGGGCAGTCCTATCATTAATCTCCAGGCAAACATTGTTTACTTCTTTCCATCAGACACACTTAGTTCCCCTTTCCTCCATCAAAAAGCTATAAACATTCCTAATACACGTTTGTGTCTGGCTAGTCCTGGTGCCAGGAAAGCCATGTTGACTCCTCCACAGTTGGGACTGATTATTTTGAGTTATTTTGATTTTTTTTTTTTGCCTTTCTGTGCTTAACTATTAGTACAACAAGATTCAATTGAAATGATTATACTGTTTCCTAAATATTAGCATCAGTGAAGCTCAGAGTTTTGATATGTTTATATTTCTGCGTGCACTCTGGTTATAATGCACATCTGTATACCGGAGTTGAACTTTCATTAATAAAATCGAAGAATTTTTTATTTGAGAGCTTTAAAATCAGTCTTGATTTCCATAATTCATACATTTATTAACTTTACCTACCAAAATGTTTCCCTAATAAAGTTGGCTTTGCTTGAAAATATTTGTTACTGAAATAATACTGAAGTAATGTGGAGATGTATAGAGCCATATTTAAAGAGTGACAGATCTGAATCAAAACAGTATGACCACTGGGAGTTGAACAATGGGGGAGCTGGATCTGGATCAAAACTTTGTGTGATTTTTATCATTGATTTTATCTTCTGTATCCATTCTACACTGATATAACTGCATGAATGTAGTGTAAAGAAATGGAAAATCATGATCAGTTGTTGACAATAAATATAATGTATGAATATTTTGCTGTCTTCATAAGATTATATAGATTATTAATGCTGAAGTGGTATAGGGAAACAGATCTGTCTTAAGCACTATATCAAGAAATGGCTTATTCTTAAGAGAATTCATATATTTATTACTTCTAATAGCTTTTCAAAATTTCATGAACCAAGAAATCAGCCAAACTTGACATTCTCTTTTAATAGAGATATTGATACAGTTAAATGAAACTATCAAATGTGGTCATAGATACAATAGAGAATAATAAGAAATTTATATGAATATTCATATATTGAACTCAGAGAATAGGAAACTTGTTAATTATCATTTAAAATATGTTTATGGAATATAAATATATCAGTGCTTGCTTTTTTTCCAGTGTTGATGAAAATGAATAGTTCTTGGGGACCAAGACTGCCTATTAAAGTGATGTGATACATTACTATGCTTGCACTGAAGAAATGAGCACAGATGGCAGGTCTATTACTTCTCTAACAAGAAATTTGTCATTTTTTTTCCCCAGGATTCAAATCTGAGCAACACTTGCTCCAGTCTGACTACCTCTGTGGGGATCCTTAAAATGTTTTTCCATTACTTGTACATTAGGAGAAAAAAAAGCAGAAAGTGATTAATGCTCTATTAAAACTTCATAATGAATGAAGTTGCTCAAACCCAGAGTCTGAGATTTTTACATTTTTCCTCAACTTAAGGAAAACATATTTTGCATATAAATGAAAATCTACAGGGATGAAGTTTTATATATCATGCTCAGATTCCAAATAGCTCATTTAATTCAGACAGATCATTTAGTACCGATTAGAATGTCTGAAACTGTTGTATTTATAGACATTTCTTAATTAAACACAATAAAATTTGGAAAATAACAGAACAATATGTAAGTAAGTTTAGAATTTTTCTATTCAAAAAAATACCTTCTTTCAATGAACAGATGAGTAGATTAAGACTTGACTTTCATAAACTTGTTTTTGTGGTAAGAATCAACAGTACAATGCTTCATAAGGCTTTGTGAATGCCTTATTATACACCTGAAGTAAGAAACAAGTTTTCAACTTACCTAGTGACTTCTCAGTGCCTGTAATTACAAGATACTGGAAATTAAATGATTTTTTTTTTAATGTAAATTGCTCTAAACTAGAAATTTTTCAATGAAAGCAAATTTAATATGAGTTAAGATATCTAATGCCAGAAAAAAAAATCAATTGGATTCATCTACTGCAGTATGTTGCATGTATTAATATTTGGAGGTTCTGTCTTGAGACCTGTAACACTTAGCAATTCAGAAAAGGGTTGTTCAAAATTTGTGCTGTGACCTGATAAAAAAAATCAGAATTATCAGTTTTGAGGAAAAGCATTTTTTGCTTTTGAATTCCAAATTGCATTGTATCCCTTTTTTTTGTTTGTTCATTTTTGTTTTGTTTTTGTTTTGTTTTTTTTTTGTTTCATGCAAATGAATTCTAGGTTTTTATTTGTCATTTACCCTTTTACTTTCTATATGTGATGCTTTATAAGAGATGCTCTTGAGTGAAATTGGCATCAAGACCCTGAGGAATTAATTCCAAGGTCAAATGCTCTCTAATAGAAAACTAAAGAACCTCGAAGGAGTAAAAGTCTTGTAAAGTTTAAATAACCCGCTACCTGGAAAATATGAGAATTTTGTTTAGACTGGAGAAATACATAATAACTTCTGTAAAAGTCAGTCTTGGAAACATGTAGGAATATCTATAGACCTGAGAATAAAACAGAGGTCTTGGAAACCAGTAATTATTGTACCAGTCCTGGATCCAAAGCTTTCACTACTACGGATACAGTCTTGTGAGCCATTTGGGGTCTGCGGGGACCTAAAACAAAGAAAACCACCACGAGGATAGACTGACATGGATCAATAAGAAAAGGCATAGGGCAGGGTTTGATATATTTTGGGGGGTAGCCAGTCCATATTATTTCATGGAAGTTTAAGGTTGGGGGACAGCATTTTCCCAAGTTGCTCATGGTCAAAGCAACAGACTGGTAAGTGATGGGGAGTCACCAATTTGCTTCGCTGTCTCAGGGATGGAAAGGATCACCCCAAAAGCGAGAGTGGAAAGGAAAGAAACGGCACAGAGCAAGTAAGAGCAAATGATAGGGAGGCTGTGTTACCACCTGCACCTGTGATCTAGGTGTTGTTCAATACTGATGCATTTAAAGTGACGGAGTTATATGCACATTTGCACATTGCTTGTCACAGTTTCTTTGCACTTCCTGTCTTGGCTTCAGCTTCTTCCCCTTCCCAGACCAATGGAGAAAAGCCAAACTCATCTCTGAGCAGTCAGAAGGGATACAATTTGAGTAACTAATGCGAGTAGCTTCCTTGATGGATAGGTGACTGAGTGAATTTCCTTCCTGACAGAAAGGGAAAGTAACCTGGCAGGGAAAGCTGTAAAAGAAGAAAACATTTACCAAACTTTCATAATCTATAGGAAGGTGGGAGGGCAAGCAGAAGAATGGAAGAAAGAAGAGGGATAGTCCTAGGCTCTACCACAGAGAGGAGTCTCTAGACTCTACTCTATTTGCATTTACCATGTGGAAAAAAAAAATGAGGAAGGAATGTTCACCGATGAACTGAATTAATAAATTGAGACCTTGTTAATTCTCAGGTTTTGTATGGGTTACTTTTATATGGCTTATTTTTTTCTGACATAGTTAAATAAGTGGTATGATCAACTGAATAACAAAAAGAAAAATCCCATTCTGTAGTACTATACTATACTATATGTACTATATCTGGTTTTGTAGCATTTGAGAAAGGGTATTAATCCAGGAATTTTGAGTGACAGAAAGTGAGAATGCAAGTTTTACATACTATGAAATGGAAAATGGAAGAAGTGTATACAAAGAACACCCTACCCTTTTAAGATTTTTTTTTAATAATGTTGTACTATGAAGAGAAAATGCAGTATTAAACTACTAAACCATGACAGTTTTTCCATCTAGAATCATATTCTTAATCTGAAAAGGGGAAGGCAGGGAGGAATGCCATATAAAATTACTTATTTTGATTTATACATTTGACTATAAAAGATGGATTTTTATGCCTGGGAAAGTTTTTGTTTTGTTTGTTTGTGTTTTTTTTTAGAAACTACCAGAATAACTTTGTTAAATGTTTCCTTAAGTCTAGCAGATAAATGGCAGATTTTGCACACTCACCAGTAAAAACTTTTATTCCATCACTAGCATGAACAGAAAAGACACTCTGCTATAAACCAAATTACCACTTTGTAGAGTACATCAACTGCTCATATATCCAGCATATTCAATAGTGCTATGAAGATTCTTTTAAAAATCAACTGCCACATTGTAGAGAACTGCATTAACCACATTAAGCCTTGCTTTCCTGATTGTGCAACATTAACATCTATTTCAAGTAATAGTATGACTAGTGAATCAGTAATGGTGTTAGTAATAGGCTTATTATTTTTAGTATTTATCTTTAGCTGGTATTATGTGTCCTGAATGTTGAATACAGCTGACAATATATTTTCTCTAATGAAGAATGGATAAAGCTTGGTCCTTTAAATCTTAACTTGTGACTATTCCTAGGTGATCGTTGTTGTAATGTCTTGATACATAATTGAATTTAAATTTGATATTATATTTATTTCCAGTGAATTTGACTGAGTGAAGAAGAGAAAGAGAAAGGAGAAGAGACCTGCCATAAATAGTGCATGCAGAGCTGTATGTAGAGGGTCTAGAATGTTAGTGCTTTTTGTGAAAACATGGATGTTTAAAACCTAAGCAATGCAAGTCTGCTGAATTTGTATCTGTCAGCAAAACGCTTGCTGGGCCTCAGAATAAATTAACTTCTCAAGCATTTTGCAGTACTTCTAGTCAAAATGAAGTATCTATCAAAATGAAGTATATAATGCCTAAAGAAGTTAATAATTTTTGTCACATGTATAGAAGGCGAGTTGTAATTTCTGAGACCTACAAAGGATTTAGAATCATTTTGTATGAATGGGTTAATATCTTTCTATGAAAATGGACTATGTCATTTTAGGAACAGAATTTCAGTCCTTGCATGTATCCTTAGGAATATTCTTAATATTACTTTATGTCAAGGTGATATTTAAGCAAAATCAAAGCATCAAGATCATAAATTGTTGCTGTGTAGCAACATTGGTTTAGAGGGCATGATTCATTGGTTAGCGTTCTCTTAAGTACTATGAAGTGGGGAAACGTTTATTCTTTTCTAATGCAATTTATCCCTCTTTTCTCCTTTAATTTCTTCTTTCTTTTTCTTTATGTGTCTTTTTATATGATTTTCTCTCCATATTCCATTCTTTATGCTAATTTCCACCATTTGTAATTTAGCTCTTTGGCCCCTCCCCCCCCCCTTTTTTTTCCCTTATTCCACCTGCCAGAAGGATCAGTGATAAAATAAACAATGTTGTAATTAAACTCTCCTCTTTAGTGTTCAAAGTATGATGGCCTAAGGAAGAGACGTCCTTACCCCTCTGAGGCACTTTTTTCCATCTGTCTGCAAACTCAGGCAGTAAACAGCACTGATTTTCTTCTGGTTGTTTCATGCATAGAAGTGTTCTGTGATGCTAGAAGCACTAGTAAAATTTTTCTTAAAACTCAGTTTCTGCAGAATTTCAAGATGCTATTTTGCCTGTGCAATACAAACATCTAAAAAATAGGAATTAGACATTTCTGTATTCCATTCTTGATATGGTTCTTTCTTTTCTTGCAGAGAAGCATCTGGCAAAATATTTTTAAGACAGAGATATATAGATGGCCTCTTGTAAAGTATGCAGACAAAAGCTAACATATGGAGGATATTTTCATAATATACAGTATCTGTGATGAGAGTGTAAACATCCAGGTTTTCTTGCATAAGTTGGGTATTACATACAAGATATCACAGAATGGCTGAGTTTGGAAGGGACCTCTAGAGATCATCTAGTCCAACCCTCCCTGCTCAAACAGGGACACCTAGAGCACATGGCACAGGGTGGCATCCAAGCAGGTTTTGAAGATCTCCAGAGAAGGAGACTCCACAACCTCTCTGGGCAGCCTGTTCCAGGGCTCTGTCACCCTCACAGGAAAGAAGTTCTTCCTCACATGGAGATGGAACTTCCTGTGTTTCAATTTGAACCCATTAGCCCTTGTCCTGTCACTGTCCACCACCAAGAAGAGTTTGGCCCCATCCCCTTTACATTCTCCTCTCAGGTATTTGTACCTGTTGATAAGATCCCCTCTCAATCTTCTCTTTTCTAGGCTAAGCAGGCCCAGCTTGCTTAGTCTTTCATCATAAGATAGATGTTCCAGTCCCTTAATGATATTCGTCACTAAGATGATATGAAAGGTGAATGATGCATATCATTTTAATAAAACACACAATTCTGTGAAATGATTTGTTTTACTTTTGGTATTTTTAGCTCTGTTAAGAATAACATGTTAGGAGCAATTTTCTAGTTACTCCTTTAGTTCTCACTTGAACAAGCATCTGGTTCTATTAATACTTTTCTAAAAAATATGTCTGTTGAATTATTTTGGGTCTGCTCTGTGTTTATGTCAGTTATACTTAGTAATGCCAATTAATTTATGCACAATTTTACTACTATCCTGCAATAATTATTCTATTTGGATATACATTCACAAAAAAATGTTAAAAAAATTGAGATATTGCTGTGAGCATACAGTGCACATAGAATCTGGTGTTTGTTTTTAGACAAACACTATACAGTTTGTAGTTAGTAAAGACAAGTTTCACAAAAAAGTATAATGTATAGAGCTAAAAGTTTATTCCCTCAAAATTTATATAACTACTTTCTTCTTGTAGTAAAATTAGTAAATTTTGTAGTAATTCATAATAATTTGTAATTTGTAGTAAATTTTTGTAGAAAAATTAAAGCTATCATAAATAATACTACTTTATGGAATGTACTAATTATACTGCTATATTCCTTTTCTATTAAAAATATGTGCATGTAATGAATGTATCCCATTAAAATGGAATGTTTGTGCTATGAGGGCAGAATTAATTTAAAGTAGAAGATGTTTCTTGGAGAGAAGAAGAGTTTGATAAACCATTTTTGTGTGTGTTTGTGTGTTAAACTAGCTACACTCATCGTGTGGTTGGCAGTGGAATCAAAGCTCAATCTGGGAATCCAGAAGTAAAAGTGAAAGGAACAGATCCTGTAATAAGTCAAATTATTGACAAGCTGAAACATGTTATTAAGGTAAGCTGCTTTTACCTATGGATATATACTATTTGCTATAGTTATAGCAGTAAAGATCAATTTTAGTTGTGAGAGGTACTGTTCATTAAAGGTTAATTGTTAATTCAAATTATCGTTCAATGCACTTTCTCACAAAGAAATATTTTTTGCATAGAATATTTCAGCTCCAATTGTTAATGTTTTAGTTAAAAGTTTTGTGTGTTGGTAGGTGAACGTTGGAAGTAAGTCTCTGGAAGCTGGGCCTTCTGTACGTGTGAGTACAACTCAGTATTACGATAAATGGAAGTGCAATCAGTATAATTTAGGGGCGTTAGTAGGGTGTGCTAAGTCTGCCTTCTTTCTAAACAGGACTTGCTATGAAGGTTTGTTTACAGAAAAAAAGCAGAAATACTAGGAAATCAGAACAAGGCAGCATGCTTGCTGTAGGAGATGGTTTACATGGCCTGATGTACTTGTGTGCGATATACTAAATTTAACTCTTACAAGGCAACCTGTTCCAATATGTTTCTATATAACTGAAATATTGTAGTAAATCTATCTTTTGCTGTATGGTTAAAGTATGTTTTATATGTGCAGCTAGCCAGAACTACAGGACAAAAACTTGACCCTATAGAAATCAACAGTTTTGCTGATGATTCCATATTTCAGCCAGAAAATACAGGTTTCTACTTTGATCTGAAAACTCAGCTGTTTTGCAGATATAAGAAATGCTGTAATGGCATTGGTCTACTTGGCAGTAGTCCCTCTAGCACCATATCTTATATTCAGCATTAGTAAAAGGAGAGGGAAGTTATTTAGGGAGGGCCTGCAAGCTTGGCAACTTTCCCCTGTCTACTGCCCAAGTTTGAGAATTAATGGGTAGTAGAGGGTTAATCCTTGTCTAGTTCTATTAGTTTCATTTAAGGACCGAAGGACCTAGTTTAATTTTGTTTTTCCATCTTGGCAGCTTTTAGATGCACTTTCCCACATGGCTTCTGGAGTTGAAATAAGAAAGCCATTCTAAAAGTAATGATAGTTTCATGACGAATTCTCGGTTCTTATTTCTCTATTTTTGAAAAAAAAGTTTTCTCTGACAACAAAAGAATGAATGAAGTAGACAAGACAGATTTTTGTTTGTTTGTTTTCCTTTGCTTATAGTGTTTTCTAGAAGAAGTGGCATCCAGATTTGAACTCAAAAGCAATCATTCTTTCTTCCAGTTAGAAACAAACATCTTTTCTCAATCTTCCAACTTCAGCAGGCTTTTGACTCTATGTTCTTAAGATGATATGCGGGTGAACACAGTTTTGCCTCCAAAGGGATGCTAGGGCTTAGTTAAGAACTACAAATTATTCTCCAAAGGAAAGAAAAAAAACAACCCTGCAAATCCTTGTGGGTAATTCTCCAAGTCTTTCATCTCTCAGGAATGCTATCCTTTGATATTAAAACTGCAATGTATAGTTTATTGTACTGTTTTTTCCCCAGAGACTAGAAGTAGTGTTGTTTCCTCAGGTGAGGTTCTTAAAGAGTGCAACAGAAGAATGCCATTATAAGGTATAGAGCTAATTCTCTCAGAGGTATTCTGAGAGCTAATTCACCTTGTCCCAAAAGACTAGACCAGATCCTGGTCAGAAGGGCTAAAAATTTTCATAATGCAAGTCTTACTAGCCTGCAAATATAATATGTTTCTATGGGATATTTTTCTTTCTTTCAGATCGGAGTATTGAAATGGGACTAGGGAATAAAGAGAACATCAAATACCTTAGAGACTCAATATATAAATATTTTTATCAAAAAAAAAGTCTGATGAAACTGCAGAAAAAAGAAAAAAAGAACCTTTTTTTTTCTCTACCATTTACTGCTTGGAAAAGGAAGCTGGAGAGGGAAAATTAGAGGCTCAAATTCAAAAGATCACCTTTTTGTCCTTTTTGATATGAAAAGGATGAATCACATGTTAAGCTTACTATGGACCAGCCTGAGAGATTAAATAGGGTATGTTTAATGCACTGTGGATGCCTCACAGGTAGAAGTCCCATTTCTACAAAATGAGGTTCAACGCTCTAGCCAAGCAGTATTAATGCAGTGTTAAAACCTAAATAGCTGATTTATAAGCAAAATTACATTTCCTCTGATTTGCAGAACTAATCATTCATGAAATCTATGGAGGGTCATATGCTTTAATCAAGCTTTAAAGTAGCACAAATTAGCAGTGATATGTGACTTGTCATTTTTTTAGGCAACTGTATATTTCACAGAGGTTGAGGTTGGAAGGACAGAAGGACCTTTGGAGATCATCTAATACAAACTCCCTGCTCAAGCCAGGCTGTGTACAGCAGGCTGCCCAGGACCCTGTTCAAGTAGCTTTTAAATATTTCCAAGGATATCTTAACAACAACCTGCTCCTCACTGTTTTTCCTTATATTTGGACTTCTGTATCTGTTTGTGCCCATTGCCTCTCATCCTGTCACTGGACATCACTGAGAAGAGTCTGGCCCCAACCTCTTTACACCCTCCTTTCAGATATTTATACATATTGATAAGATCTCCTCTCCACCTTCTCTTCTCCAGACTGGAAGGCTAGCTCTCTCAGCCTTTCCTTTTATGACAGATGATTTGTATTATTTCTATGTAAATGCCATGTAATTGCTGCAACCTTCCTTGCAAAGCAAGTTAATTTATGTTATTCAGTCGCGCTTCGTATGGAACATGGAATGCAGTCATTTGCTCTATTAGGAGAAAGAAGAAGAGTGATAATTCCACTTTATGTGACTTTAAGCTTTTGAAGATACAGAATATTGAAGCAGCATTGCTCTCTGTCACAATGCCATCACTGGATGTAGCCCTTCCTTCTCAACCACACCACAGCTCTGTGAATCATTGGTATGTATAGCCTGTTTTGCTTTTGATTGTGTACCCTGTCTTTCTAAAAAGGCCTTGTAGACTGAAATGTGAGTACCACACATAAACATCCTACAACAGAAACAGAAACTTCACTGCTGGCATTTCTGACAATAAACACAGTGAAAAGCACCGTTGTCATGTAATCAGTGATGAGCTTGTGATATTTGTTTACTCCAGGAATAGGATTCATTTCTGTATTCAGGCACCTACATGTAGGTTATAAACTCACTTTATATGTAATTCTATTCCATGGAGCCTGGACAAAATTTCATTTCATTTCAAATTTCATCATTGGTTCATTTGACCAATTTGTCTGTTTCAGGATGAGAAGAGTTCTTCTTTAGGCACACAGAATATAAAAAGAGGTGATGACACCTTGGCCACATGTTGTCATCTACATTATAGATCCCTGAAATTAAGTGTCTGAACTGAAGGTTTTCATCCTTGTGTCGTTTTCTGAAAGATATTTAGCAGCTATACTGGATCTTCTCATACTGCTACTTTCTGCATTTTCAAAGGGTTATATCAGATCATAAGATCATCAAACCATGAGCAAAACTAAAGTCTGCTTCAAAATGAAGCCTTTTCTTTGGCAGGTATCTGAACTGGGCTGACATGCATAGAATAACTTTTTGTCTTTTATTCCTCTGAAATTACTCTTTCCTTTTCAGAGCTCTTGAGTATAGTTCAGACAGCCAGGAACTTGTAAAGATACATCCAAATATTTGGCGAGCTTTTTAAAAAGAACTCATTTCATGATTAAATATTTCTTTCCAATGATTAAAAAAAAAAGAGGATAATCAAGCTATAATAGGACTAGTTCAATGTGGATGACAAGACTGGCATTGAGTCTACAGAACTGATGTCAGTTAGAGATATATCCTGATTAAATTTTGCCCTTCCAACATAGAAATAATAATAATAATCTCTACTGTGTCCAGAGTAGAAAATATGTGCGAAAAAGCTTCTTTGTTCTTTAAACCTTTCCTTTCCCTTTGTCCTCAACTAAAGAAGATATCTATTATCACTTTTCTCAGCAACTGCAATAAATTCTACTTCTCACTTTCAAGAATCCAGGCAGGAGGGCAGGAAAATGAATATGTTGAGGTAAAACGGAGGGCCCATTGAACTCTAGTGAGCTCTCAGAAAAGCAGATGGCACATATTTATTGTACATATGACTAACTATCATCAAATAGCAAAAGACACAGAGGTATTAAAATCCATTTTTGGTTATCTTTAGTGTGCGCATGAGAAAATGGATTAAAGACTCTTCTGTCTGCAGAAAGGAATGGGCCTGTTTGAGCTCTTCCTCTTTTCTCGTTAGGTATATACATGTGCATAAAGATCTCTAGCATATAATGTGCTGTAAGATATATAAACATATGATATTTAAATATATTCTTAATTTTCTAAGTTCTGGTCCATAAAAGCCTTGAACCATTGAAATAAAACTTGTTGCATAATGGAAAGTGTCTCTTTCCAGTAGGCTATAGTTTCTCAGTTACTGTCTTAGAGGTAAGGTCAGAATTCACAGACTTTACAAGGGAGACCTTTTTCCTATATTCTATAGTGACACATATGCCACTCTTCCTTTTTGAGAGCCTCTCAGTAAACCTTCTTTTTCTGTAAATGGAGAATTTTCCAAAAATCAATAGAACTTTTTGATTCTGTTGGACCCTTACTGCTATAATCTGTGCTCTTGACTCCATGGATTTGTATTCTCAGCAACAGAGTGCAATTAGAGGAACTAACCTGAACATTGCTGAATGACAGTCAGTGGTGAATACAGCTTTACAAAGTCACCTTTAAAAAAAATTGCTTGTACATACAGGAGTTTTAGAGAGCATTTTAAATGATGGGCCCTTCCTCATTCATTTATCTTTATGGTAGGTAAATAATCGCTTCACTACATATTCTCATATGTACTCTAATCTGCAACTGTCACTCTTGTTTAACAGGCACTAACAATAAGCAGTCAGTTGCATATGGCAGCAATAATGGTAATAATTTTTCCTTCTTCTCCAATAGTTTAGAAACATGATTCATTTATCATTCCGAAAAGTGCAAATACTAAGGTTATGAAGTAAATATGATGCTGTGATTACAGGAGATGTGGAATTTAATCCTAATGTATTTCAGTAGATAAATCCAAATAATTATTTGAAAATAACAGACGTAACTTGAAGCTGGTCTTTATAGGTGAAATAAAGTCTTCCTTATTTTAGAAAATCCTGCTATGGTGGAAAATTCTACTATGTCTCTCTGTTTAAATTAGGCAGATAAAATCTCATGGAGATCTCCAGAGGCACCTTGCACTCTTCACTGACTATGCTGGAAAATTAAACTATTAGGATAAGTGATTTCCTAGTTCTAAGTGCAACAAAAGATGTGCCTAAACTTATCTGGAAGATTTCTCATCCTATACTGCTATTAGGCAATGGTATTAGGCGTAGGATTTGTTTTCACTGCAAAGGGCTGAAAAATGTCAGCAATGGAAATGCTATCTAATTATAATCAGTCAGATCTATACTGAAATGGAAATCCAATATAACACTTTTGTTATTGATACAAATTCTAAAACCAAGACTATAATCAGTATCCAACTGCTAATTTATAACCCTATAAAAACAGGATGTGTTTAAGAAACAACTCATGCCATATTATACAATTTTAGAAATTTTGTTTAGTAATTGAACCCTGAATTTTGGGTCAAATTAAGATAATAATTTGCTGTGCCAAATGGAAAAGTATTACACCGTGGAAGTATAAGAATATGCACTTTTTATATGGGATCAGACCTATGGATGATTAAGTCTTATATCATGTTTGGTTGGTACCTATCATCAGAGGGTCCCTAGGTACAGAAATTCTGAGTGACAGAGACGAGGTGAATTTGCCCTCCTAAATAATAGTTTTGCCTGTTTTTTTCCTTATGCATCGTACCATTTGTTGACTTTCTTCTACATGTGTTCATTGAGCATGAGCCTTGGCTGAACGATGCAATGTCTAAACCCTGAATAGATGCCGTTAATTCATAAGCCATTTCATGTGGCTGACAACTAATTTTTCCTTTTCTAGTGTTCATTGCTATAGTGTTGTAAGTACTGTCTTCCGCCATACTGTCATTTGCCTATTTGCCTATCTCAAAAAAAGATTACAAAAATAGTGAGATGAGATTTTGTTGTGACACTGATTTGTCATACTAACAAGTAGACTTCCCAGCTGTGCTTTTTAAAAGCTTTTATCAATGCACAGCATCATAGGCAAATTAATATATATTTTCATAAGAGCCGTTCAAGTACATATTGGGACTGGAGATGGAATTCATTACCTAGGTTTTCAACCGCACATACAAAGAACTGAGTTTTTAAATTATTCATATACAAGATGCTGTTCTTACAGTTGCGTTTCCCTTTGATCACTGATAACATCCTTGTGCCTTCTTTAGTGTTATGATAATTATCTAACAGTTAAAATCCTTCTGCCTCTTATAAGAGTTCAAAATGCTATGTAAATTCAAGAAATTTTACATTCTGACAACTCCATTTATGATTGAAATGCAGTTCTTTCTCATGGAACGGGTGAATTGTTAAGAGTATGCCATTTAACAGTCTCAGACACTTGGGCCATTAGTTTGATATTGCCTTCAGTAACAAGGACAAGCTGTTGAGACTCACTGTGAATTATTTTTTCTATTCTCAAATGTATTTTGTTGATATACTGTATCTGGCACTTTGCTGGAGTTAAATACCAGGTGCCCCATAGAGTTGACTGGGAAGTAAAATTTCAGTGCACATTGGGCAACAGACATGAGGCATTTTACTGTCCTAGATTTCCTATCAATCAGCTATGTTTGCTTCTAAACCACCCATTTATTATTTCTCTTTATTTTTAAATCAGAAACGCTCTCTTACAAGGTTGGGATGTTTTTAACATATCGTAAAATTAATTTTACTTTCTTTTCTTTTCTTTTCTTTTCTTTTCTTTTCTTTTCTTTTCTCTTTTCTTTTCTTTTGACTGTCTGTCTTTTTCACTTTTTATTTTCCTCTGGAAGTAGATTAAATGCTCCTGCAGATACAGGACAACTCAATATCTTAATTATGTTAAATATTTCCAGTGATTTGTTGCTTATTCCTTTCTTTTTTGTTGCATTGGCTCCTCCTTTTGCTTTATTTTTGGAATTAGTTAAATGATGTTGTCATTTTGAACTCAAAAACTGGGACAAATTCCATCCATGAAAGGCATAATAGCAGAGTATTCTAGTCACTGTTCAGACATTCCTCCTTGATAGATGAGTCTATTTTGTATTTTTTGTGTGAGCTATTTCTCTTTTGGCACATATCAGAGCTGGCTTATCACACAGTAGTGACCCCAGCTCCTGATGGTTAGCTTGTGCCCAAGATATGTTAAATACTTTGAATGTTGCTATTGTATGTAAAATATTGATGTAATTTCTGTAGAGATATTAAGCACCTAGGAATAATAGGGGAAGCTCTTTTTCTGAGCTACATCCTTCATATCTTAAACTTCCACCCTCAGAAATACAGATCAGAATACAACCTTGTTGGTGCTTTTGTGTCTCTCTGGGGTGAAAAGGTTTTCCTAAAGGTTCTGTGATGCTAATAACGGGATATGCCCTTTTTATTGCTCACAAAGGTGGTCTTTCTTTCTCTGCTTGAAAGCCAAAACAGTAAAAATTATATGAACTTTCCCAAATGACTGTATGTCCTAGAAAAATTATCTGTAAACTCAAGCCTGTGTGGTCTGCTGGGGGAAGGCAGAGGAGGAACAAGTTTAAGCCCATTGTGCCCCTGTGTTCAGCTTCCTAGGAGGTATATTGAGCACAGCAGGTCACCAGATACATAGCCCTTTTTGTCAGTATCTTTAATGAAATCCCAGTAATCTTTGTTCTGTTTGCTTTTGCTTTTCACTAAGTAGTTATCAAAGTTATTAAAGGTCAGTCAGAGTCCCAATCATTAGTACAAATGATTCTTACTTTGTGTAATATTTTAAAATGGTATTTATGCTTAAATGAAAAGCTTTTGATTTCCCTAAATCTGAATAACAAAGGAAAAACTCTGTACTTTCTATAGAGCTTAAGGCTAAGGTCCAAAGCTGAGTAAAACTAAATGATGTGCTAATTACCAAAAGAGATTAATATTTGTAATTTTCCTTTTCTTCTCTACTTTTTCTTCCTTTGGTTTTAAAGCTGCATACAGTTCGTATTGAGAAATCACACACAGCGATGTGACAGGGAGATGTTACCAATTCTTGTCCATTTAGTGCAGACAACAGGAACATAGAAAACAAGCCAGCCTTTTTTTAACTATTCAGGTGAACAGTAAGAGTAACTGAAGTATTCATTATGGTGCAGGTGCTCTTTGCACAAGCCTATTTTATACCTAGTTTGCTTGCTGCTATAGTTGGTACAAAATGCTCGTGTTTAAGGACTTGTCAGCAAATGAGAAACATTGCTGTGGCTTCTCAGTTTTACGTTCAGGAGAGATTTGAGATTTCAGATGAGTTATGACTATGACAAACAATATAATCTGGAACACAGGTTTTTTGATGCCTACTTTAGAAAATCTGATCTACTTTATTATTTGCACTATGGAAATTATAGAGAGGTTTTTTTTTTTCCTACTTATAGTTTATTAATTATGTCCTTGGCTGCCTTAAAGATGGATTTTTTAATACTGTTTCTAATACTTCTTCTTTCAAACTTCCCATAACTGTGGCCGTAGATCTGTTATTCTATTCTAAGAAAGCGAGAAGAGATTTCTCCCTCTACCTCATAGAAAGTAGTGGCAATTCTGAGAGTGAAGAGAAGCATCTGGTGTCTCTAATTCCCAATCCCAACTCAGAAAAGAAAGGGAATATTTATAGATAGATATATATTTGCAACAGATTAGGGAGTTCAAAAGTGCTTCAGGGTACTGATCTGGAAGTCACAATGACATTTACTCAAACTCTTCTTAATTTTGATGGGGGACCCCAGAAGCTCAGGGGTCAGTCTGTGCAGGTTGGATATTTCTGCTCTTTCTATAATTTCATGAAAGATTAGAAAAGCCCTTTGTTTGGCAATGAGGCAGCACTACATTAGTTGTACAAATAGATGTGACTTATAGTGCATAATGTATGACAGTGAATACATTGCCAGATTTTTAACTAGCTACTTGTTTTGGGAGAATCTGCCATGTAAAACATCTTGGGATTTCTTTTGGCACGTGTGCTTTTCATAGATATATATAAAAAGCAAAAACCTCTTTAAATTTCTTGCCTATTAAAATTGTCTTACAGGTTAAATAAGCACTGCCTAATTTCATATTTTAATTGGATAATATCTTGTATTTAACCTTGCTGCTGCCTTGTGAGGAGGTGGAAGCAAAGTAGTGGAGGAAATGCACTTAATTTTGAGTGAATGCCAATTTAGCAATTGGCTTGTCTCAGAATGCTTTCCATAGGAGATTGTTTTAGGGAGCATGCGGTATTGTGGATTACTTTTGCTGTTGGCCTTTCCATTTAGAGAATCAATTGTCATGCAAAGCCAACCATGCTAATTAATGTATAATCAACTGCAAATGAATTTAGAAATTTAGCTTGAAAGTGAACTGACTAGTGGGATCTGAATTTTTGTAGAGTACTTCTTCTTATGATTGAAGAGCCATTCTGTTTTTTCTCATGTGGAAAACTAAGTGAACTTTAAGAGGTACAGGTACATCTCAGCTGGGTACAGGGCAAACAACATTATTCATTCCATCTTCTCTGTTCACAGACCAGGTTGGGAATGAACCGAAATGTAAAAAGCACAACAATAAAGCAGGAAATAAAGTCCTAGTAATAGTGTGTTTTTTTGTTTTTTTTTGGTATGTGTGTGTGTGCGATATTCATAGTCATTGATATTTTCACAGCAGTGACAAGAATATCACTAATCTAATAAGACTTAAATATGGTACAGTGAATATTGTTTAAAGAAATAAGTTTAGGATCATCCTAGATCATTTTGCCACAAACTGCTAACTATACTGGAATACATACACTTCCAGCAAAGGTGAATATCTGTTTGGCTATTAAACTGTATTCATACTGGGTTGTGTTATTCCTGTAGAATAGTAGAATTGCTATTTAGTTAGTTTTCTATATAAAATGTACTTTTCACTAGGATGCAAATTGCTATAAAATGCATGTATCTTAAATGTATTCTGAAGTATTACACTAGTTTGTTTTGGAAATATTTTATAGGAAGTTTTGAATAAGCTTGATTACTCCTAAAAAGATTGGATTAATCTTATGATGATTTTATGCATAAGATTTCAATCAGTCATTGCATTTGAAATGCTCTTTTAGATTTGCATTGCAAATTATTTTCTTAATAGAAGTGTTTTTAGAGGAAGCTGAATTAATTGTAGCTGTTATTTGCATCCAAGCAAAGACCATTACAGTATCTACTTCTGAAAAACAATAATTACAGCTGTTATATTAAAGTAATAAAAGATGGAAGAATTAACCCAAACTCATGTATTCAGAATAACATAAGAAAGAGAATAGAAAGAGAAATTAGGGGTTCTTACTTACCTAAATATGACTCAGAATGATCATAGTTAACTTCATTGACTGTCTTTTCTGAATACATGCCCAGATATTAAATATCGCATCAGTGTGGAAGAGCATCAAGAAAAAAATGAGAAGCTTACAGTTCCTGTAAGCTTGTCAGATACAGAAGCTTGTAAACATCATAAATTTTACCCTGTGTGCAGTAAGCTTGCTGTAAAGGAGAAAAGAGTGGAACATTTCTTGGAAGGTACAGTAGGTGCCATTCAGACCTATGGGGCAATTAGAAATGCCGGTCTCACCAGCACTGTGGGGATTTCTGAGTGAACAATTCCTCTTGGCTGACACAGTCAAGGAATAGGCAAGATAACCATGCTTTGTATACATTTGTATGTTAGTCCTTGCTGATCTTCTCCATTTAATTTATTCAGTCTTGATTCTGTATAGCAGCAAAGATAATTTGATAATAATCAAATTTCTGTAAGTATTGATAAAATGGAAATATATCACCTTTTCTCAGTTCAGGTGCTACAAATAAGGAAAATACTACTATGTGAACTCCCACTTTATTGGGATAACACACATGGAAACAGTCCTCATAAATGCTGTGGCCACGAGCAAAGGTTTTATGTTATCCTATAGTCAACTGATGTGAGAGAAAAGTTGATGTCCAGAGACTTTCTGGCCTAATATATCCTTTCTCAGCAAGCACACTGAATGTATGCTATCATCTGAGCCATTTTTTTTCCGTCTAGTTGGCCCTGGAATATCTTCTGAGTATGTGGCCTGTGGACATCAATACAGAGCATTTGCTGTAGACATCACCATAATGTGTTCTCCCTGTCAGTCCTTGCGCAATAAGCAATGCCTTCTGTAGGAACAAGAACTATCAGTCTGGAAAACAATCGGTTGGTCTGAAAGCATGTAAAAGAATATCCCCTGTTATCTACAAGGACGGCTTTTTGCCCCACAGAACTTACCCATCCAGTTCTTTTCTCCTTGTCACTCAAAAAAAATTCAGAAAAGAACAGCGTAGCAAATATTAGGGTTGATTAAACTGCATTTCGCTCCTGTAGTGTGCATGTAAAATATATGTGGATAACACAATTCTTACATATATTGTAGCGCATATTTCAACCACACACTTTTTGCACGCCTGGAGTTATCTTGAAGAATCTGGCCAGCAAATGGTTGAAGGTTTGAAGCCCTTCAAAGGAAGTGTTTGCATCAAGTCTCAGCAAAATTATTCAGCATCAGTTATGGATTAAAGTGAAAGGTCGGAAATAAACTGCTCTATGCAATTTTTGTTTGTGATGTGTTTGTTTTAAGAGTTAATTAAAGAAAATGCAAATATTTACTGGCATAGCAGGGATATATTTTAGATCTTTTAGGTCTGTGGTGGAAAAACTGTAGGAGGATAAGCTCTCTATAGTAACACTACTCTATTTTACTGGTAAACAATTAGAAAAAAACAAACAAAACCTAAAAATTTTGATTTAAAGATTCCTCTAAAATAAGCACATAAAAATAATCAAAAATCCTTTCACAAAGGAAAAATAGTTGAGATTCATTTCTTATGCAAGAAATCATAACTTTGATAACATGATTCAAAAATATTTATATATTTCTTTACATGACAGTTATTACCTTTGAAAGATC
This sequence comes from Tinamus guttatus, assembly GCF_059628265.1. Lineage (NCBI taxonomy): Eukaryota > Metazoa > Chordata > Aves > Tinamiformes > Tinamidae > Tinamus > Tinamus guttatus. The sequence goes on along the minus strand of NW_028289288.1, from coordinate 57,419 downwards.
TTTCTCAAATATTATGTATGAAAATGTTTTACCAAATAAGCCCCAATATACTTTAGTAAACATTCTCATTAAATTTACTTTAATGCATACATTCTTTAAGTGAGTTGCCAAAACCTTGCATCCTAAGTCAATTTTAACTTACTTGTTGGCATGAATACAGCTTATTTTCCAGGTCCTTAATGCTCGCAAATTTCCCTTTTACCCTTCTTGACTGTTGCCTGTTGCTGCTGGACCTTTTCTTTACAAGTATAAAGATGCAAGTTCTTGGGGTGTTCTAGTTTTCACGCTGCCATGGAATCATCTTCTTCCCTCCCTCCCGTCCTTCCTTCCTTCCTTCCTTCCTTCCTTCCTTCCTCCCAGCTGTTCAGGTAGTGGGACACTGATGAGGGACCTGTTTTTTCTCTTCTCCCACAATTTTTTTCTTTGTCCCAGGGAGCAGTTCAGCTTGATCTATGGACTACATCACTGCACTGCCTAAAAAGCTGTAGTAAAAAAAGAAACAAACAAACATGAATTGGATCTGCAAAGCATTTATAGAGACAAGATGCTGCTACCTGTATTTTCTGAAACACAATACCTAAAGCACAGTTCTGTATGTATGATAATGTTTAGGTCAGAAGTTTCCCTTCCTGTCGCTTGCTTGTCACTTCAATAGACTAAAACAGTTAAAAATAATTGCTATTCATATCTAGTTTTCCTTAACATTGGATTACTGTATAATTCTGCTTATTTATATACTGGCCTACGTTCCAAGCTGTGCAAATCCAAAGTTTTTTGTGCTAAAGGCTTTTACAGAAACAAATACTTTAAGTTAATTTTAAATAAAAGTCTTTCTTTTCCTTCTTTTCAGCCTGTCTCTGAGATGTATAATAGGAATATAGAGAGAAGAGCCCATTACCAATATTCCTTAAAGTATTACTTTCACAGGACCAGTGCCCTGCTCAGCTTCTTGTTTCCTGACCCTCTTAATTGCCCTCCCAGCTTCCCAACTCATCCCAACTTCCTAAAAGATTCCATGGTTTTCACCCACTTCCACATCAAGGTTCACTGTCTTATTTAATATATCTTTTAATGGATTTCTGCCCTTCTGTATTTCCCATTGGTATAAAAGTCAGAACATTGGCAGCTTAGCTTAGACACAGAAATGCTGCTTCTGAGACAGTCATTGCTCTAATAGAAAGAACTAAGATTATTATCTGATTTAAGGTGTTGCTGTCAGACTGTAGTTATTCATACTTTTACATAGGAAAGAAAATGCATTATAGCCTCTGTCAAAACTTCTGTTTTAATTGTGGTGAAAGATGGGGAAGCATCTTAAAGTGCAAATAATGACCATGATAAAAGCATAGTTATAAGACTGAAAGAGAACTAAGTTCAAATTCCTGATTCTAGCATTCTATCTAGCTTCTAGCAAGATCTTTTACTCTTTGAATCTCACACTAAAGACATAGACGGATGGACTGTAATTTCCTTGTTAACTTAGCTGCTTTGCTCTGGCTTAGTCTTGTCATAGAATTATTTGCTAAATTTATTAAATTTGTTCTGTTGAACTTCAATGTCAAGGCACACAGATCTGTGCCAAACACAAAATTGCACCACAAAATAGATAAATAGATGAATGTTACTTTTTAATGAAAATTTACAAGCTACCGTATCAAACCTGAAATATAGTAGCCTGTTCAAAACAGTAGCCACTATCAGATCCTCTGATTTTAGACCCTTGTAATAGGCAGAGAGTTAGTAATCTGCTTATGCAAATAAATCTTGTGCTCATATTGAATAGTTAGGTATTGTCATAATCTGGGAAAATCAATATTGATTCAGAAAATGTTCTTATACATTAGAATAGTTTAATCCATTCTGTCTATTCTTCTCCTCTTTCAATTTGACTGTTGCCATCCTCTATCCTTCATTAGAGGTCCTCTCTTTTCACTGTAAAGCACTTTGCATCTGCTTCATCCCAGCTGCCAGTTTTACCTTATTCTTTTGTTAATAACTCATTTACAACCTTTTTGAAGTCTTCTTTGAAGTGCCAGCCATCTGGTTCCCTCATGGTTCAGCTGCAGTTAGTCTCTCCATAACACATGCCCTTTATTTCTGAAGTGTCTCCAGTTCTTGACTGATCTGTTTTTAAATTTTTTTTTTTTTTGCATTTTTTTTCAGTTGTGAATTAAATCTTTCCCTCTCTACCTATGTAATACTAGAAATCAGAAAGATTTTTTTCACCTCTATTTAGCTTCTTTTGTTTCTTATTTCGATCCTTTTCTTAATTTCTCAAACATAAGGAGGAAAAACCTTTTTTAACAGGCAGGAAAAAAAAACCCTGAAAGATAAATGATTACATAATCACTTAACTAGAAAGTATATTAAACATTTTTCTTTAAAAAAATGAAATGTTAATAATTGAGGCTATTAACAAAGTTAATAGGAGGTTGTGAGCAATCACAATGCTATTTTACTTTTAATTTAATGGTTGCCTAAAAGGTTCTCTTCAAAACTTTTTTTCTATCAGCCATTCTTTTGATTTTTGATGCAGTATCCAGTTTTAAAAGAGATTTTAATTGAAGATTCTTAATTTTGACACATTTGTGTATCTACGTACCACCTTATTATAAATTGCATGTGAGTGTCATTCTTTATCTTTTTGGGTTTTAGTTATTATTTTCAAAATAGCAGTCACTTGCAATTTCTTGAATATTCCAGAATTTTCATTTGCAGGAAGGGTGAAAAGAAGCTCTCTAACTTTTCCAGGAAATGTTTCAAGTATTTGTATTTATTTTGTTGTAGCTAACATTTATGAAAAAACACTATTGCTCCCCATTGCGACACTTCATTTGATGCTGAGACTATACTAAGTGTGTGCAGTTCACAGAATGCCGGTCAAAGATCTTCTTCTGACACTTCTGAAATTCTGATTTTTACTTTTCTTTTATGTACTGTGAATTATTATTTTCCACATTTTTTTCAGTTTGTTCATACTTAGTGATCCGTCTTTTGTATCCTGCCAATTTGCCTATCTCTTCCATTACTGCTCAAAACCGTCTGAACTGCCCAGCCTGCACAGATGTCATTATGTTTTATTACATAACTATGTCCTGCTACATAGTACAGTATGTTCACTATACTTTTCAGGTCCCTTGAATATAGCAACCTGTTTACTCATCTCCTTATATCCCAGATATAAAATCTTGCACTTTAAGCTTTAGCTTGGCCTACTGTGAGGAGTGATAGCATTACTTGCAGGGGAGATTCCTTGCACTTTTTTACTGCTTCATCAGCTCCTGCAGGTGCTATTCAGAATTTGTTGCAAATCCCCTGCACCCCAGGTGTCTTCAGTTCTCATCTTCAGTACAGCCGGTTACTCTGCTTTCCATTCCCTTACAAATAGGCATTTGTGGGAAGAGCATAATCAGTGGGAGGAAATGCAGCTTTTGATACAGCTGGGCATCTCCTACAGAGCTTTCTCCTCGCTGGGCTCATTTTGCTACTGCAGTGGAAGGGGAAAGAAGTGTTCCTCTTAAGAACCTAGAGAGAATGTATTTGAGTATATAGGGTAGTAGAATAAAACAAACAAAGTTGAAACTATGGAATAATATTCTCCATCATCCATAGTGGTCTTAGATATTATTTGTAACAAAAGCCCTCCAATAATTTTCAGAGAATATTTTAGTAGTTTTAACTTGCTGATGTTTCATGCTGAGTCAAAAAGATGTTCATTTTTTGTTACTGTAGTTGTCACTAAGTAAGTTACTATTTGGTTACAAAGGAAACAAACTGTAAATATTTGTAGACAATAGAAGGTACCTGTTTTAAGAGCAAAATTCATGAGAGTATGTATATTTTGTGGATTGCGATTGTAGTCATGAGATTTAGAGAATAGGTCTTCTAATACATTTAAAAAGTGTTCTAGACAGTATTTTTATGATATAGAGGTCTTGAGTCTCTTTATAAGAATAAATACCACAAATCAGAGGAAATTACTTTCATTACTGTAATTTATTTCTAGAATTTTTAACTAAAATCTCGTCTGATTACATTCAAGGCTACCGTTGGTAGGACATTTTAGCTTTTTAGAGCATACAGTATCATCTAAAAACTCCAAGATTCTATTCTTTACTTCTGTATTTCTGTACTGTGCAGAAATGAGTGGCTTAGATGAAAAGCTAAAGTTTATGAAGTTCAACTGCTCAACTTTTCTCCTTTCTTCTCCCTCCCCCTCCCCCTCTTCCTCTCTTTCTTCCTCTCTCTTTTGTCTGCCAATGCATTTAAAAATAAAAATTTCATGTGGTACAATAATTATTTTTGAGTCTTACCTTTATTGCCTTCTAGCTTGTATGACAGTTCCATTATTCAGGATGTGAAATGTGGAAATTCACACAGATGGGAAACTAGCATATTTGTTTTGTGTGTATTTTTAGAAGGAAAAAAAAAAAGTCAGGAGTAGATATTTCTTTGACAATGAAAGCAACATTCTAACCCGGGCTTCGACCATCTTAAATCATATAATAGAGCAAGACTTTTCCTATAAGACTCCTGAGACTTTCCCTAAAACAATGGGCAAAAAACACCTCTAGAGGCAATTCAGTTTTGAGATGGCCTGAATCACACTCCAGGATACCGCATCCTTTTTGGGGGAGATTCTAGAGTGACCACAATCTGAATTTAGACATCATAAAATCTTTTACCTCTTTTTACCAAAGAAATACAATTGGTAAAACAAATATAACTCATTGTGGGAAATGTCAAATTCTACTTGTATCTTGTTTAGGTGGACCTGAGGCAGCTATTCTGTGAGAACAGATTGACCACTTATTTTTGCCCGTAAACCTTGTAAGTTCTAAAAACTTATTAGCACCACCCCAGGTACCTAAACTTCATTAAAGCCCCCTGAAGAGCTCATTCCTTAGGAGTAATTTAAAATTAATTAATTCAGAAAGTATTTTCATGACACAAGGATTCAGCAGAAATACCAGTCTAAAGTGTCCCATCTGCCAGACCCCTTCTTGCTCTTTTTTTTTCTCAGTCTTATTTGCATATTTTTTTTTTTTTTTAGATTTTTTAAATGAATTTTAGTGAGATCTTTAACTAGCTCTGCTTTGTTCCACAGTAGAGCTCCCCACACAGCTATTACAGGACTGTCAAGATGAGGGCACAATTATTTTAAGCCAATGAGGTTTCAAACTTTATGCTGTAATTCCAAAGTAATTCCAAAGAAGACGAATAAAAGAGGAATTGAGATCACATTAGACGGTTTTTGTCAATAACTTAGGAATTGTAGTGCTTGCCCAGGAAACGTAATACCTCAGTTCTAGGCTATTGTAAAATAGAGAAAGAATGAACTTCAAACTACATCCATAAAGGCTTGGTATTCTGTAATTCCCAAATCGAATTGATGAATAGACCAAGTTATTCAAAAATTATTAAATTTATAGCAACAGAAGTTTACAATGTCCAATAGCCCAATCGATTAATGTATTTATTTCTTATTTAAAATTGGATGTGTCATCTATTTCTCAGCAAAAATCTTTCATTATAGACAGAGAGTAAGCAAAGGGAAAATGTTGCCTCACACTCCTGAAAGATCGCCTTGGAGTCTCAACCCTATTTGCCTAAAGAGATGGCACTCTAAATGGACTCTTCTTTATTAGAAGGGACTAGATGTAGTCCTGTGTGCTTTGCTGATATTGACATCAGGTGATCATTTCTCATGTTACTGCTTGTCACCTGAACAAGCTTTCTGACATTCTAAGTTTACTGCTAAAAAGACAGCTACGGAGCCTGTGTACATGAATCTCCTAACATTCTTCTATCTCAAAGGTAAAACTTTGAAAAAGGAAGGGATATGAAAGCAACTGAAAGAACTGAGAAGTTCTGATTTTGAATATAGAATGTATCAAAATAGTAGCAACAAGCTCTGGGATATAAGAAAAAAAGGAACAAAGCAAGTATTAAAATCAAAATGGAGAAATAAAAAAATAAAATGGAGAAATAAAAAAGCAAAGCTGTACAAAATAAGAATTGGGAAAGAAGACTGATTATGAGATTTTTTGTTTTTGTTATTAGAAAATACATGGAATTGTCAAAAGTCAAGATGACTTAAACTTGCAGAGGGTAATAAGTAATAATAAAAATACTCACAAATAGGGAATAAAATCTTCAGATTAATAAAAAGTTAATAAAAATTAAAGAGAATTGAACTTCTGTACAACCAATAATAAAGGTGATGCTGAATAAGAATTTTAAGGGAGGTTGAACTATAAGAATGAGATCATGGAAATAACTTCTGCATAATCAAGATGAAAGGAAATATTTAATCCTCAATTCAGACTTCTATGCACCTTGTAAACTGACTGCAACAATTTAAGTCAGTTTAAGGAAAAAAATGGAAAGGAAGGGAGAAAACAGATAATGTGTGAAGAGACAACATAAGTTTACAAGGAGTTGGGGTAGAGCAGTGTAATAGCTTCTCAGTGTTCCAAGCAAACAAAATGTAGCAGCTTTGCTCGACATAGAGTAAAATAAATGCTTCTTTTGGTTTGTCAGTGAGACAGCTGTTATAGTGTTATCTGAAATACATCTGATGGGCATAGAAATATAGAGATTAAAGAGCTTGCAGTTAATAAATTATACCAAAAGAAAAGAGTCAGCAACATGTTTTTTATAGTGCAGTTATTAGGCTGCAGGTAGATTGCTAGAAGCATTCTTCAAAGATGGACACTTAAACTAAATACTTTGATCAAGCACTGTTAGGCCAATGATGTTGACTTAAAAAAAAAGCTATTTTTGTTAAATATTTTCTTTTCTAAAGCTACCACAAGCTTAAACGATTCAATAGAAAGATAAATAATATAAAGATCAATTTTCCTAAATTTTCTCTGCAAATTCTATAGGCTTTGGAGCAATATAGACAATATAGCCTATAGGCTGTAAGCTCCATTGCTTTATTGCTTTATTTTTTTTAATTTATTCTATACATGCTTAGATAATTTTATTATAAATAGTGCCCAGCAGTGTTACAGGCAAATCTTCAGATAAAAATGTTAGCTCTGATTGTATCTTGAATCCAACTGAACTGCAGAATTCCTTTCAAATTTTCATAATTATGATTCAGATTCTATATTTAATTTTATTCATATTATTAAGATTCATATTATTAAGAGGAAAAGATGCTGGTTCAAAATGCACATTTATTTGAGTTTCACTTAAATATTTAAGTATTTCCCATTGACATATAAATATTAAGCTGTCTATTAAATGGTTGATTTAGTTAATTCAAAATTAGACTATTTTGGTCTAAAGTTGGTTATGATTGCCTGCTTCCTGAAAACTGTAAATTACAAATCTTTTATATGCTTTCCAGTACTAATGATGAAAAAAAATCATCCTGGTTTTCTTTGCAGTTCAGGAAATGATGATTATTTTTGAGAGGCTTTTCATGAAATCAAAACGATAATAATAGTTGGGAGTTAAAAAATCAATGATAACTACTTTAAAAAAATAACTGTAATAGTATCTTCCTTATTCTACTAAATGTTTTTCAGATTCTATTGATGCCCTGATTTTATTTCAGAGTTTATTGCCATGACAGAGTAAATAATCATGCTTCTAGTAAATTTATTAAAGCACAAATGCCCCAAACTGCCTTCCCCAAAATATTAGACATATCTTTATGAAAACTCAGTATTTCCTGGTTCTTGAGCATACGCATAGATTTATTTTGATCATTTTCTGCCATACAGATATTTCCTCATCCGTTCCTCCTCAACTGTCTTTGTTATTCCTCAGAATAACCAGGAACACTTTATAAATGTAATTTCACAATTTTTTTGTGAATCCATGTTTTATTTTATATATATATATATATAGTCTTCGTGGATGGAAGAAAAAAGAAAGAAAAGAAAAGAAAAGAAAAGAAAAGAAAAGAAAAGAAAAGAAAAGAAAAGAAAAGAAAAGAAAAGAAAAGAAAAGAAAAGAAAAGATACAAACAGACTTTGAATAAGATATTTAAATGTTGATTTTCCTCTTGTGCCTTTTGCATTCAAATCAGACCTGATCAAAGATTTGTACTTCTCTCCTCTTCTTAAGTGTAAAACTTGGTAAGAATGGAAAAGATTATAACTATAATATCTTCTTATCTACGGCATTCAGTAATTGTTTTATTTTTCAAAGAGCATGCTTAATTTAAGCCTGTGTTCAATTTGTTTCAAAAGTCTGGATAGTTCTACTAATTATGAATTCACTTTTACTGAAAGCAATACCTAATATTGCAATACATAATACGTAATACTGGAATTCTGAAATATTTTTTGTGTGTGATGGATTTTTCAACTGTTGGAGGTTTATTCAAATATTATGAATACAGGAATATATACTGCAAAGTATTGATTTTCTAGAATTACTCCTTAGGCTTTCAATATGGATTATCAGTGGTCACTGAATGCCAAAAGCTCCTACTAAAGCTAATTGTCATTGTTTCTCTTTTTACCTTTTTCCAACTACTAGCATAGTTTGAGTTATAAAATCTATGTGAACTTCATTTAGAAATCTCTTTGCCAGTGATGGTCTCCAAACTACTGGGTAGTAAATTTGGAATAGTTGGGTATGAAATCTATTTTCAGGAAGGCTTCTAAGTGCAATAAAAGAAGAAAAGTGAAAAACTCTTTCCTCCTGCAATATTTATTTTAATAACTGCAGACTATCTTGTACATATTTGCATCATTCATTTTAAAATAAGAATGATTCATATGGATAAATCTAATCACCATACCTTTATCATTTTTCTTCTCTTTTGAGAATCAATATTTGAAATGATATTTCACTTTAATGGAAATCATTTATTATTAGAAAGTTCAGTGCTTTAATGATTGTTTTCTTTGTTATAAACAGGAACAAGAACCTGTTATTTATGAAAAGGTCTGTCATTTTTCACCTCTATCACAACTGGTTGTTTATTGTCAAGAATGGACTCAGTGACTGTCTTGCATTTTAGACTTTAATGGAAGTTTGGACTCAAGTGTATTCAGTAACATGAGGTGATGTGGATATGATGAAAAGAGGCTAGTAAAGGGTAGTGATCTTAATAAGATTTGAAAAATGGGGAATTCATGAGTTCTTAATGGCTTTGAGTATCTTGGTTTATCTTCTGTTTGTAGGATTTTTATTTCAACCTAGTTGTGTGTGACCTAAATGTACATACCCTTAATTCAATTAACATTTCTTTCATATGCCTTCCATTCCAAGTGTTTATAACGCAGTTCACTCCAAAACTAAGCAAACAAATTTATTAACTTAAAAAGACCTTTATTAGAATAGTCAAAAAGAAGAGCCTATTGCTACCAATAAAAAAAAAGTCAGGATAAAGTGATGAGTAGAAAACCAAAAGACAGTGGAACTACTTTAAAAAAGATTTTTGAGAGTAATCCATCTGATAAATCACTAATTCAATACATTGTGTAGCTAGAAAAATGTTCAAAAGATGTAGGTCTGCTTCAACAAAAAGGCTATTTGCTTCTGGTCATGCCAGCTTTCTATGATTTTACCACTGTTTTGGCACTTTTTTTGACAGTGTATCTGAAAGCAGTTTTCCAAAGTGTAAGTTTCATTTTTCACTTTTTTTTTTTTTGTTTGGGAAACCAAACTACAGAGAAAGCCGAGGTGATACCTAAACAAACAAAGACATAATCATCAGTGGCAGACTGGACAGCTGTCTGCAAGGACAAGGTCATGATTTTCCCAATGCAGCCTAGTCTCTGCAGAGCACTGCTCATTACATCTCATACTGGGGAACAGAGAGAACAGAACGTGGAGAAGTAGGAAAAAGACTCCTGTAAAAACAGCGTGCTTGGTCATTTAGTAACAGTAAACTTTGATCAACAATTTGGAAGATCCCTTAGATCTTGAAGCATTTCTGAAGTCATAGACAACGTATTCTGATAGAAGTATCAGACTCTCTATACCATTTATACTGCCACTTATAAGGTAGTCTGCATCTGATTTTTCAACCTAGCTCAGCTGACTAGATCAAGAAATATGACACACTGACGGTGTAGAAAGAAACTTACCAAAATCTTCACATAGACATTGTTTTTTTTTGAGAGAGAGAGAATAGTTACCATAACCTTTTAAATAGAATATACTAAAACAAACAAACAAAAACCCTCATAGTAACTATGTAGTAATCTAGAAACAAAACAACACAACCCCTCAAGGAAGTGTTTACACCATTCATTATCCATCTTTCTTCCTATTTCACTTTATGGCTGAACTGTCCCCATTACACTATAGACATGTTGAGTGGTTTCTCTATGTGATCAGTCAGATCACAAATGCTAAGTGCTTGCCAGAAGTTGATTAAGCGTAATCATTGCAAGGGAAAACATACTTTGCATGAATATCAGGGTCTCATGGTTCTCACAATGTACCCATTAAAAAAATTGTCCCAAAACTAATTATAGAACTTATTTAATTAAGATTTAGTTGAGCATTCTTCTTGTTTGTTTGTCACTTAAACTTTTTTCACCACATGCTTCATCACATACTCTGCATTGTTTTTCTTTTTTATCATGTAGATTGCCTACTGAAATATGAATTAATCTATTGTAATTTGCTATTTTTTTACTCTGAAATATTTTCAATTATGGCTAATAAATTCCTATAATAATTTACCTATTAACATAATATCATTTACTTGATTTAATAGTGTAACTCAAGATATTGTAATCAGAAGAAAGTGTAACCAACGAATTAATACAAGTGCATTAAATGTGAAGTACAAATAATTTATCTTTTTAAATTCTTCTTTGTGACAAAGAATCTTTTTTCATTCTGTTTTTTTTCTGACAGTGCACATATGTAAGCAACAGTATTCTGAAATATCACAGTTTGAAGGCCATAAGTTCAAGAGTTATTACGTATGCGCTATTACTAACTATATCTTAGGAAACAAAAACTGTTCTATGTTTGTTATATTTTCTTTCATTTAAACTAATCTCACAAATGCTTTTATGGTACCAGGTTGTGTGGTGGTTTTATGGAAGTATAAAATGATTCTAGTCAATGTATGCATTTTTAAAAGTTATCTTTTTATCAAGCTACATCTTTTTATTAAGTTATGTATACTTAGCCATAGCTATAATTTTCTTTAAATATGAGAAGAAAGAAGAGAATCCCTCAACCTATTTTATTTGCCACCAAAAATTAGAAAAACACCTCAGGACTTTAAGTGACTTTCTGCAATTGGTTATTGTGGGCTTTCTTCCACGGCTGGGTTGCTGCAGCTTTCCTTTGAAACACCCAAATCCTGGTTTTCAGTGGGTACACAACATGGTGTGTCTGTATTTGACCATGTTTCTGGTCCACCTTATATTAACCTTATTAATTAATCCAATTAATCTGGTTTCACAGAATTATAGAATCACAGAATGGTTAAGGTTGGAAGGGATCTCTAGAGATCATCTAGTCCAACTCCCCTGCTCAAACAGGGACACCTAGGGCACGTGGCAAAGGGTCACATCCAGGCGGGTTTGGAAGATCTCCAGAGAAGGAGACTCCACAACCTCTCCGGGCAGCCTGTTCCAGGGCTCTGTCACCCTCACAGTAAAGAAATTCTTCCTCACATGGAGATGGAACTTCCTGTGTTTCAACTTGCACCCATTGCCCCTTTTCCTGTTACTGGCCACCACCGAGAAGAGTTTGGCCCCATCCACCCTACTTTCCCTAAGGAACTTGTACATGTTGATCAGATCTCCTCGTAGTCTTCTCTTTTCTAAACAGGCCCAGCTTGCTTAGTCTTTCCTCATAACTGCTCCAGTCCCTTAATCATCTTTGTTGCTCTACGCTGCACCCTCTTCAAAGCTCAATGTCCTTCTTGTACTGGGGAGCCCAGACTGCACTCAATACTCCAGGTGTGGCCTCACCAGAGCTGAGGAGAGGGGCAGGATCACCTCCCTTGTGGGGAGGACAGTGTGTCCACGAGGACACATTGCTGAGTCGTGGTTAACTTGCTGTCAACCAGCACTCCCAAATACCTCTTCGCAGAGCTGTTTTCCATCAGGTCAACCTCTAATCTCTACTGGTTCCTGGAATTATTCCTCCTCGGGTTCAGGGCCCTGCACTTGTCCATGTTGAACCTCATGAGGTTCCTCTTTGCCCAACTCTCCATCCCGTCTAGTTCCCTCTGAATGGCAACACAGCTCTCTGGAGTGTTGGCCACTGTTTTTCTGCTAGGAAGTAACAGAGAAGTGATTTATGAGAAACAGAGAGAAAAAGATTAAGTAGTTTTAATGCATTATAAATCTGAATGAGTCAGCAACAGAGTGCACCACCTGCAACATCCTCTCTCTACTTCTGTCTGCACCCCTGGCCACACCTTGAAGGCTTGACAAACAGTGTGATGCCAAAGGAAACAGTGAAATATATCCAAGAATGTGTTTTATAAAGATAAAAAAAAAAGTCTTTTAAACTTTATTATATTGCAAATCTAAGATTTTTTTTTCATCAGATTTTGAGAAGATAATAGTGGAAGACTCAGGTTGCTAAGTCTAGGGCTACAGTTGTATCACTTAATCTCTCACCACCAAAATCTCTGTGCTGCTTCCTTATACATTACTTTAATTAGAAGTCACTATATAGAGAGATAAAAGTGCACCCTTCCGCCTCTGTATTTAGTAATTACATTATTAAGATGGAAATGATTTCCATCTTAACTTTTATGGCATAGTCTCTTTCTCTCTCTAGTCTACATGTATAGTTTATACTAAGTGTATATAGATTTATACATATATATATAGATGTGTGTATGTATACCAGTAGTTAGGCACAGATACATATATCCCTTAATGGCTAATGTTTAACTATGGTATAATTGCCCTCTGTTTTTGAAGGTAGCAAGTAGTAGCAGATAGCAGGCTCATCTGTTTCCTAAGAGAAGAGAAATCAGCATTATTTGTAGTATTTATATAGGTTGCTTTCCTGTAATAGAGCCTAATCAAATAAAATAAGAGGCAAATTGTTTTCATGAATACTGGACTAAACCCAGTACTCCCTCCTGTAGATCAGCTTTTCATGAATAATTAATGCTGATCAGAAAAAAAAAAAAAAAAAAAAAAAAAAAAGCTTTTTTGTTGCTTATTCTGCTCAGTATCCAACAACTGTTTCAGCCATGGCTTTACTTAGCAAGCCTAATAACAATATTTTGTGCTTTGCCAAGATAGCATTTATCTACATCAGGAGGAAAAAAGAAACTCAAATGCCAATGCGGAACAACTTTATATGGTGATTCTTGTCAAAATAGTATTATGTACCCTGGAAGTGTGTTACTTTTTAAAATGCCTGCCACAAATAGCTCTTCCTGTATTGACTTCTAACATTTTTTCTCTCTTTTTAGGTTGATTTCTAAATCTATTCTGCCTCTTTTCTGAGCTCTTTTGCTGGGATGGAAAATGTTTCCATTTCTGCTTGCTTCCTATATGGGTCTTTGCAGACTTTCTTAGAGTAGGTTTGATTGCTGTGGTTAATTTTAGGAAGAATTTAATTCTTATGAGATGGCCTCACTTTTCAATCACTTTCGGTTACCGTCTTTTAATCATTCACCTCAGTGCAAACAGTCCATCAGGTCTTTAACAACGGAACAATGACACACAAAAAATGGAAATCCGTATTATGAAAGAGGTGCTAAATCAACTCTTACTGATTAATTCCCTCTTTGTTCACAAAATCTAACTCATCCTGACTGAATCAATCAAAAAGCTATTACCTTCATACTTGCAAGTGTTGCTTTCAAAATCAATAAAAACCGAGTTCATTTTTAAGATGCAATATATTACCAAAATAAAAGTTCCCATTTACGCAGCCTAGAGATTTATCAAAAACTGTTGTAGTTGGCAAAATTCTGTTTGTTGACCCTGTATATTTTTTATTGTTTTGTTTTGTAGTTTTCAACTTCATCCTCCCCCTTTTTTTTTCCAGTTACATTTACTTCAATAACTGAATAACTAATAGTTTTGTGAATATGCTTTTCTATTTCTCTGCCTGAGAGAACTTCCTTTATGATTAATGATTAATGATATAACAGGAACTGTTTCTGGCCTGGATGCTTAAAAAAAAAAAATCCACAATAAAGATGTTTAGATTTGAGGATTGCTGAGGAAAGACAGAATCCACCTGACAACAAACTGGGGCAAGAGCATCTTTGCCAACAGACTAGCCAGCTCGGTGAAGAGATCTTTAAACTATGGGTACTATGGGGGAGGGAGATTTCAAACCACAGTTAAGTTTGGAAGCAGTGGACAGGAGGAGAAAGCAAAAGGTTTAGGGCAACCAGAATGAGACTCACCCCACAAATTACTCAACAGGGCAAAAGGAGGGTCTTCTCAAAAATGTATACAGCCTGGGAAACAAGCAGGAGGAACTAGAGCTCCACATGGAGACACAGAACTGTGACACTGTTGGGACAACTGTAACTTTAAGTAAAGGAAGTTTGTCACAGACCTTGGCTCTTAGGAGGGACTTTGAACTCCCTGCCAGCTGCTGAAAGGGAAATGTGATAAGACACAAACAATAAAAAAGGTTTATAGAAGGTGCCAGGGATAACTTCTTCAAACAGGGATATGAAGCAACTAAGTGTGACTTACAGCTGGATCTAGTATTCACTAATAAAATATGTCTAGGGATATGGCAATCAGCAGCAGTCTTGCTTGCAGTCGCTATAGTGGAAATAGTGGAGTTCAGGATCCTGAGAGGAGTTAGGGAAGGAAAGTAGCAGAGTATAGACCTATAGACCATAGAGTTCAAGTAAACAAACTTGAAGGAGGGATCCCATGGGAATCAGCTCTGAAGGACAAAGAAGATTAATAAAACTGGCAGGTGTTAAAGGAAGGAATCCTCTTAGCACAAAAATAGTTCGTGGGAACTCAGGGAAGCAAGCGGACACAGCAGGAGACTGTCTTGGCTCAACAGGAGACTCCAGTCAGAAAGACAGTATAGAGGGGGTGGGAAAAAAAAGGACAAGCAAGAAGCAGGAATTATTCAGAAACATTGCCTGGGCACTTAGGGATGGTGTTAGGAAAGTCAAAGTAATGTGGTAATGGCCACAAACTGAAACACCAAAAGTTCCACAGGAACTTAAGGAAAAATTTTTTAACAGTGAGGGTGACAGAGCACTGGAACAGGCTGCCCAGAGAGGTTTGGAGTCTCCTTCTCTGGACATCTTCAAAACCCGCTTGGATGCAGTCCTATGCCACGTGCTCTAGGTGACCCTGCATGTGCAGGGTGGTTGGACTAGATGATCTCTAGAGGTCCCTTCCAACCTTAACCATTCTATGATTCTGTGATTCTATGAAAGCTCAACTGGAGTTGAGACATGAAAGGGATGTTAACAACAACAAATGTTTCTACTGCTGCATTAGTAGTAAGAGGGTGAACAAGGTAAATGTGAGAACAATGCTGAAGGGGAAAGGTGATTTAGTGACAGCAGACACAGGTGACACTGAACTATTCAATGCCTTCTCTGCCTTAACTTTCACTGAAATTCTCCCAGGCATTCAAGGAGGAGCACTAGTAGCAGGGGACGAGAACTGGTATTGTTTGAGAGAACTTAATCCATACAGGTCCATGGGACCTGATGGGCTGCGCACGAGAGTGTTGAGAGAGTTGGCTGATGTCGTTGCAAGACATCATCTGTGTACTGTTGTGGAGGTCAGGGCATGTACACAGTGACTGGGAAAAAAAAAAAAAAAAAAGATCAACTCAAGGAACTACAGGTTGGTCAAATTCACTTTAGTCTCTGGGAAAATCAAGGAGCTGTCATCTTTACCAAGGGTTGTTTCATGCCTAATCAACGTGATAAAATAACTGGATGTGAAGAGAAAGGGATTGCAGTGAATGTCATTTACCTTAATGCTTTTCACGCTGTCTCCCATAATGTTTTTGTATTCACGTCTTTAATGCTACAGAACATTAGAGCATTTCTCAAATGAGACACTGTACTGCAGATGTCTGTGTCATAAATTCATGTGTTTATGTCACATATCATATTACATCATGTCACATGTAAGATTATGAGCTATTATGATTTCATGAATTCACATGCCATATTCAGTCAAAAAATATTTACACCATTTGAACTTCATATTTAACAACCTTATTATTGTGCTAGTGTTAATGTATTTTAGTTATTTATTATGATTCTTCAAAAGGAAAATATAAGAAAGAAAAGGAAAAGCCAGAATATTTTCTATTATCTTACTGCTGAATTTAATAGCAGAATTTAGAGATATTCTGAAATCCCAGACAGATTTTTTTTTCAAATATATTCTCTTTTCTCTCTGAGTAATAGCAATACTTTACTCTTATATTATTTCAAGAGGATATGAGGACAAGAAATCCATAGTAGGAAAGCCTTTTGCAAGGATCATTTCCCATGTATTCTTTCTATTGGGCTAAGATAATGTTTTATAGACTACTTTTTTTCCCAACAAGTGCATATATGGAGGTAATTACTGTCTTTATAGGCCAACTGCGCTTTAAAATTGGAATACTCTAGAATACTTTGACCTCATATATGACTATTTAATGAAATTATTTTTTGCCTTACTATGATAATAATTTATTTTTAGGTAAAACTAATCTCTTGGTTTCTTCAGGGAATGCGTATACCT
This sequence comes from Tinamus guttatus, assembly GCF_059628265.1. Taxonomy (NCBI): domain Eukaryota; kingdom Metazoa; phylum Chordata; class Aves; order Tinamiformes; family Tinamidae; genus Tinamus; species Tinamus guttatus. The sequence goes on along the minus strand of NW_028289288.1, from coordinate 40,764 downwards.
TTACTTCTTGACTTACTGTGAACACTTCAGATCTCTAGTCATATTGCTTAAAAAAGACCAGAAAGCATCAGTTTCAAATAAAATGAAATTCCTCACCCCAGGATGTAAATGGATCACTTCTACTGTGTTCCTAGGCCTTTTTAGTTTGAGGAAGAAGAAATACAGGTGAGTATCCAAAATTAGTTTTCCTGCAGTATGCTATGAAATGAAACCACAATTAATGGATCCTAACATTTAAAAAAACAAAACACACAAACAAACAAACAAAAGACAGTGAAGGTGGGGGATTTCAGTGTTTTTTTTTGTTGTTTGTTTGTTTTTGTATGAAGTAATGGAAACTGTGTTTTTTTGACTTGATTTAATTAAAGATAGTAACTTCTCAAGTGAAGAACTGCAGATGCTTTTGAGCAAGATTACACAAATTATATTCATCTTCTTATCACTTAAATAAAATTAAGAAGTGGTTGCAGTCGTTGGAAAGTGTGCTAACTCTCTCAGGTCTCAAGCTGAGAGGAACAGTATGGAATTCACTAATGGATTCTACTTTTTGTACATTCATGCAGGCGCTGAGGTATTCACAAAGACATCAAAAAGGCTAGAAATCTAAAATCAGTATCTATTGAGAAGTTCTAAAAGAAAATGTTTAGAAGCCATTTCATTTAATGATGGGAACACTTTGTAGCTGATTGTTAGTATTTCTTTTAACTGTAATTTTAAATACACGGCCTTACCAAAGTTTTAGGAATCACTGGGTGCACTTGTATGCATCTTGTAGCTTCTTATTTTTCTTTACCTCCAAGAAAAAGACTAAAAAGTAGACAATGAAAGTATTACTCTGACTGTCATCAGACTGTTGTCTATATTCTTTAAACAGCAACGGGATTCTATTTCATTTATTTCTAACCTCATGGAATCTTAGGAAACTTGTTTAGAAAAGAAAATAGCTATTTTCTACTATTCAGGACCTATTATTCTTGAGGCCTCCTGTGGATTTATCTAAAATGACTGAAGAGGAAAGAGTATGACATCTGTCTTCTATTTTCTTAAATGGTACCGTTTAAGAGTACCATTTTTTCTCTTTCTCTTTGTATGTATATTTGTATACATGTGTTTATACCTCTCTATATACATGCATCCCCTACTATCTTAACAAAATACATATTTTTTTTCCATGTTTGAAATAGCAAAACTTTATGTCTCTATCATGTTAAAGCAGTAAACCATAGCATAAGTTATGATATGAGCAACAGCATTATTTTCTTGTGAGGACCTGCGTCTATACTCGACATTTTCCAGGACTGTAATCCTATAAAGCTAAAATGTGAATGCATTACTTAATTCTCAGTCAATAAAGCTTTCATTAAAATAAGTTGGAGTCGGCCCAGTATAAACTGATAAGAACCTAAGAATTTTTTGACCTGTGATAAGAGTATTTGCAAGATCAGAGGTCTGCACAAATAGATACAAAGTTAATTGCCTATTTATTGACTGGTGCAGTGAAGGTGTGTATGAAAGAACACTTGTTTTCTTTTTCCTCTTTTCATTTTCACTTTAATTTTGTATTATCAATTGTAATCATAATATCAAAAAAAGCCCTAAATTTATTTTTCAGTCAGTATGTTTAAATACATATGAATCATAGCAGCACTGCCAGCATTATCCATGAGCTGGATGCTGTCTCCTGCATCTAAATGACTTTATATGCTTATGGGATATAGAAACCATGTGAAGGAAAGTGAAGAAAAAAAAGGGATAGTTTAAATGATATTTTTCTTTTTTTTCACACAGTCAATAGCATTGTGTGATATAATGGTGCTAACATGGTGTAGTGCTTTATTAGAAGAGGTTCTGCATGGGGTGGTAAAGGGGCTGTGCTAGCAGAGCATTTATGGCATACTGAGAGTAAAGGATTGTGGGTAATTTTGCTAGCTGTATGTGACCCACAAGAAGAGTATTTAAAAAAACTGTTATTCTCCTCTGAGAAGAGGGGAAAAATAAAGAAAAAGAAACACTCTTACTGCTTATGGAGGGGAAAAAAAAAAAAAAAAAAGTATTTTGCCATTTGCTTTCCAAAGATGAAAATATTTGAAGTTTGTTTTACTGTTTACTAAACTTTATATGTTTACTATGATTTAAGCAGAAAATATCTCCAAGATTTCAGGTGTGTTCACATCTGCATTCATACACAAGGCAGCAGCAATACAGGTAGCATTTAATGCACATTTCAAAGGAAACTTTTAAATAGGAAGTATAGAATTTGGTAAATTTTTTCATGCTTACTTGGAAAGCTACCTATTAATTTTAAAAGATAGAATTTTTCCAGGCTTTCTAAAAATCTTTTTTTCTCGAGTCTTCCATTTCATTACAGTGAGTCAAGGCAAAGCTCCAAGTGTCCTTCTGCTGGATTCAAAGAGATAGAAGTAAATATTAGAGACTCATTGTCATTATTACTATCATGCCTTTTCTTGTCTAACGGTAATGAAAGGGAGGAAACTCATTCCTAAAAGGATGAAATTTGATGAATTAAATTTATATTCTAAGTGTTTTTGTACTGAATTGATGGTACTCAAGTCTAGTCTTTTTCAGTGGCAGTCTGATCATATGGAACAGAAATGTCTGACTGCCAGCATATGGTAGAGTAATCTACGTATCTGTCTCCAACCTCTTGATCAAAAATGGCTCAAGATGCTTACCTTCAAGAACCACTGCTAGGTTCTTCAGGTATCTACCTGAAGATTTTTCAGAAAATTAAGAAAGAGAAAAAAGGAGGACGATAAAGGGGTAGGGAAATTGGTGGAGGATTATCATGGATGTTTGAATTTTCTTGATTAAGCCAACTCTTATTTATAACTTAGGTCTAGAATGCTTCTGGATGTTTCTAGAAGATAACTCTGCTCTTTAGTAAATCAAAATGGGAACATTTTAATGCATTTTTTTTGCATGTGTCTTTATTTGCTTTATATATGCTTGAAAACTTTGTAATGATTCTTACATTTTGTACAATGTTCCATCTCCCAGTCTCTTACACCTCTACTTCTTTGTCTTTCCCAGTTTCTTGTTTATTTTGACTGTTTTATACTTTTTTTTTTTTAAGTGAAGACTTTGATATATGCAGAGTGAATTTAGAATAACATGTGATATGATGACAGTATACTGAGATAAGCTTTCAGGTCAGCTACTTAAGAAAAACTGAGCAAAAATCAGAGCTGCTTTAGAGAACAATGTTCTCATTAATATGTCTGCTTTTACTGTTGAAATTGTTAATGTAAGGAAAAAAAATGAGAGACAGACCATATTTAGTTTACTTTCGTGCTGGGCATCTGTTGAAAGGCAACACTGCAGTGGATATACTTCTGAGAGGAATTAAACAGTAGTTCCTATTAAGTAGAGGAAATGCCATCACCAATCCCATCCCATCCCAACTGTGTGCTGGTTTACTTTAGCAAAGCAGCTGGCATGGTTTACTGATCCTACCTCAACAGAGACTGTTCATTGCTTTGCAGACCTTTCATATACTGCAGGTAGCGTTATTCTAATGGTAAATACTAGTGTCTGTCATCAACAATATATCATGTTATTCAACACTATACCACTATCCCTAAAACAGATTTGCATTTATACCAAGAATCAAAAATGCTTTGGTCACATTTTATCTAAGAAATGAGTTTTAGCCATGAAATTACATTGGCCCCTCCTACTTATAATAATGTCTCAGTCTCTGCTCCTCTTACAAGCCTGTACACAAGAATTATGGCATATGCAACAACCAGATATATTCTCAGTCATACATTGCTATCAATGAATTAGTAGAGGCAAAAATATACATTTGGTTTGTGCATAAGAGAGTTTAGGCAGAGTAAATGAATCACAGTTTTAATTCACTTGGGTTCAAAATCACTTAGACCTGTCATATGGAACAAAAGAAAACTGTCAACCATAAAGGAGCAGTCAGGCATGATATTAAACAGCTGAACTTGCTAAAATAATCATCATGTAGCTATGAAGTTGCATTCTCTACAACACTGCTTTGCAGTTATTGCTATTGTGTTTGATTTTGATATGCTTTAGACAAATTGATGTTGGCTGTTTTGTTTGGTTTTACCTTTAGTTGTACAATCATCATGAAATGCAACCTTTGCTAAGATAGCTTTTACCCAGTGAATTATGGCTTTCTTAATTGTTTGAAATCTCTCCTGTTTTAATAGTTCCCTTTTTCCTGCAAAGGCATACTGGCAGAGAGATGGTCTTTTGTTATTTTTTGATGAATAAGGAATAACATATTTCTAATCACTTTTTTTTTTCTGAGTTTTGCACTTTGTACTCTTTGTATCAGAGAGCAGAGAGTACACTTTTTTTTTAGCAGTGCCCTGCTAAGGCCTTAACATTAGAGTTTTTTGTTTAGAGTCCTATTTGAGAATTTTATAAACAGACAAATATTAATAGTAGATTACTCCATGAATGGTGAAAGGCTTCAGTTCCAGGCCATGTGTTTTCCTGTCGATACTGTTTACAGCATGTTGTGCTCTGCCTCTTCAGAAGAAAGGAGTAGAGCCTATGTAATATGAATAAGCAGCCCATTTATAGATAGAAAGTTGGTAATCTTTGAATATTAATTGAATCATTCTGAAGGAACAGTTATAAAACAGACAAACAGAAAAGATTCCTTCCCAAGCGTGTCGAATAGCACTTTATTTTTGGATTATAAATTATATACATAGAATTGCTACTTAGAAGTCAGGAATCTTTTGTCTTTCAGTCCTTGTTTTAAACCTAATCCACAAAATGACATCTAACTTCATGTTTTCCCTAGAGCTTGACAGTCATGAAAGCACAGCCATTTTTAGACAGATGTTTGCAGCTGATAAGATGCATTACAGCATGGACCATTAGGTGAACTGTTGTCTAAGTCCTCAAAGATTCAGGTTGTTTAACAAATTGATAGCTATGCAGAAAACAAAAGCAAGAGAAGCTCTATGGGATGCTGCAATAGTTCTTATTGACAGTCACAGGGATCAACAAGAAGCAGTGAGCTGGGCAAGGTATGAACAGAATGACAATGGGGCATGTCTCAGACTAAGCTTGCAAGTGAATGAGATAGATCACAGAGTAATACATCCCACAGCTCCCAAATATGCTGAAGATGATTTTTTTCCTGCCTAGTCTCATCTATTACTGTCATATTTAAATGAATTGGAGTGTAACTTAAACTTTATAGGCAAGCCTTCCCTAAAACTATCATGTGATGTTTGTATGTGTGTGTTTCATGCAATTCACAACCACCTAGGAAGAACTGTATGACTTAAAAAGAAAAAAAAAAGAAAGAAAAAGGATAAAAAAGGTGGAGGCTTAAATGTGACTATTACAAGTTAAAAGTTGTAGAAAATTAATGAAGAATGGTGTAGAGAAGAAAAACTGAGAATAGAGGATCCATAAAAGCAAAAGAAAAAATAAATTAAAAAGTGAAAAAAGATTAAAAGTATAGCAAGAAGAAAAGAATCTAAAGAGTTAGAGAAATATCATATAAATGCTAGTAAATATTTAATGTGATCCACAGATCAAAAAAAAAAAAAAAAGGAAGAATGAAAGAGTGGGGCTTAAAAACTGTCAAGAGAGGAAGGAGGGAAAAACAAAGGAATAGATAATACCTTTGTGTGTATGTGTGTGCCTAAAGAGATGTAGGCCATGTGTATGTGTATCATTTCATGTCCTCAGCTGTGACTCTGTATAGCTTAAGCTTTAAATGTCTTCATATATCTGTGTAACAGAACTCAGTGATAAATCCGTTCTGTCAAATGTTTTGTCGGATCAAGTTCTCTTGATCTACTGGTATTTTTATATTAGCAATGGTATCAAAAAGTATATTTTAAAGTATATCTCCAAGACGACACACACATATTTTTAGTAAGAATCTACCTTGTGCAGAATGCGACTGGTCAGGAAATTAAAAAACAGTAGAATTTGGACAGGAGAACAAATGGAAATTATTTGCTTGTGATTGTAGGTTAGTGAGATCATTATGGTAGTCATTCCAAAGTGAGCAAAAATCAATCTGAACCTTCCTGTTTATTCCTCTGGGCTTTGGATTGGAGCCTGTGTCTGGTAAATAATATGTGTTAGCTCTGGACTTATTTTTTTCTTATCTTTTAGCATTATACTTTTGCTTTCTTGTCTTTTTGCTACCATAATCCATTATTATAGATAAGGCTATATACATATACTATGCAACTATCAACTATTTTATGTTGGTTAAACATTCTTTAATATTAATAATATTCATTAAAAAAGCTTCAAATTTTACTACTGCTTTCCATGGAAGAACTAGTGCTTCTTATGCTAGTGCTTATGAGGATTCTGTTCACTGTAAAGGAGAAAGATTTAAAAAGTGATATAGGTTTTTAGCAGATTGTTTTGTTGTTAATTACGAGTAATCAAAATACTAACTCTAGAGTATAAACGGGAGTAATGCACAGGCAGGTGTGGTGATAAGGTTCAGTTAAGGTTTGCCGAACAGTATCTTTTTCCCTATCTTTTTAAATGTTGGACTTAAGCAAGGACTATTCCTACTAAAGCAATACATAAATTTTACCTAACCTTACATTCTTCCCCAGGCTTTTATTCTACATGACATGCCAAAGCTCTTTTAGGTTGCTTTTGGGCTGCCTGCCTGCCTCAGGATCTTTTCTGGGGCAATTCTTCCTCAGTTAAAAATGATATACCCTTCGCATTGCTGTGAAGTTTATCTAACATAAAAGTTTATCAGTTGAGCAATCTAGTTGTTAAAGACGTGTGCTATGTTCACTAATTCTCTCTTAGCTCCCAGTCTTCTCCAGATGTCTTATCTGGCTTTCACTGATGTCAAAGGCAAAACTATTAACCTCAGTCTTCCAACACACAGTTCTAAATAAGCACATTAGTGACTAAGTAAGTGGTTGGGAAAACTCCCTATACATTTTTAAATATTTTTAATATTTAATCTTAAGTCTTAAGTAAGCGCACACATGAACTTTTTTTCTAAAATACTATTCTTGAAAATTTCGAAAGAAAATGAAGCAGCAGCAATAGATGCAGAATTATGTAGTTGTGAATGCGATTTATAAAAACTGCCTTTCACTAGATAATACATAAGCTACAATGCAGCTGCATTAATTTTATCTGTATATATATACATATATATAAACTTACACAAGTTTTAGTATATTTTCCTACAGATTTCAAGATCAATGACTGAGCATTTCATTGTGTAACTGACAGGGGCTGTACACTTGAGGCTATATATCAGGAATTAATTGTCACTTTGCAAGCAAATGAGATAACAGTGAGGCTTGCACAAAAATTACACTGTCTTAAAAAAATAAATGATTCCTTGGAAAGCATAAATGAGCTGATAATCAGGCAACCAGGCATTAGTGTGAAGAAATAAGCTCCTTGAAATATCTCTGCACACCCAAAGAGAATTTTAATAAGATACGACTAGGTTCGATAACAGAAAATCAACCGCCAAAAGTGTATAATCTGCCGGGGTAATAGTCTTAGTCCTGATCATGCCTAGAGAAAAGCTGTGGGAATCACAGCTTTTCTTATCCTCTCTCTTAAAAACATAATTGAAAAGAGAATACGTCACTTGGCTACAGTAGAGTAAGACTGTTTACAAGTTTCCATTCACTGGAGTTTTTATTACTCTAGCAAAGGAGATGCTGGCAAAAAGTCACAAGCATTGCTGTAGCAGGAAAATGGATGTTTTTCAGAATAAAATTAGAATATTTGAAAGAAGGTTGTTTGTAGAAAAAAAATTGTTTTGGTTAACATCTGCAATGTCAGCATGTAAATCAACATAGAAAACAATATGACTTCATGATTATAGGAGCTATTATGGAAAACAGTCTCACTGGTTCTGGAAATATAAACCTTTTCTTTTCCCTCATTTGCTATAGTTTCAAGATGACCTTCTATACAGATAGTTGACTAATACAATAGCAACTTTCCCCTCAAACTCAGGATGATGTCACCATCCAAAATAAAGGCATGTTTGCACTTGTGGTGGAAAATTTCCATTGATTTTCATTTTTTGAAACTCAGTATTTCCAGTGAAAGAATCAAAGGACTGCAGAAAAGGTAGTAAGTCCTACAAAAAAAAGCTAAAGAAGAAAAATTCTGGACCAAGTGTTCCTGAAAGAGATTTGATACTTAATAAACTGTCTCCTTTCAGTCCTGTTGCATCCAGGGAAACAGATATTTTATATATCTGTTAATATTATATTATATATAATTAATATATATAACATATATATTACTGCTATTATTATGTTACTGTTATTATTATTATCTATTCTCTTCATATTCCTTGTAAATAAATAGGTTTGCATATCCCACACAGTCCCAGACTTTGGAAAATCAGTTAGATCAAAAAGGAGAGCATTGATGGCAACAGTAGGATTCAGTTTCCAGAAAGACAATGCATGAACGGATATGTTCGCAACCATGATGAGACAGAAAATGAATATGCTCACTGAATTCACAAAATCTAAAATAAAAGTTAAAGTGAGCTGGAGGCCTTCAGGAAAAGGAATTAAGACAAGTTCTGGACATTTTTCAAAAAGACAATGACTCCAGTCAGGCAAGTAAAATCTGTGGCTTAAGAAATGAGTGTGTGAGGCTGTAAATGGCTGAGGAACCAGCACATGCTGCTCTGCTGCCTGTAAATTAGGAATGGTAATCCTAATTTGTACAAGAATAGAAAGGAACTGGAAAGAATTTCCCTGATCTAATAAATTAAAGCTGTCTGGAAAAATTCTAGCAGATCATTTACAGGCAGAGATTAAATTCTAACTTTTTAGTTAGTAGTAATGAAATTCTTAATGCTTATGGACATTCCAGCTGCAAAAAAATTCTACAAGAGAAGCGATGAGGCTATCATTCCTAGACATCCCGTAAAGTAAAGAAGGTCAGGAATCTACTACACATTTGTAGCAGGGACTTAGAGAACTGAGAAGTCACCGAGAAAATAAATCCTAAGGTCAAAGGGCAACATGAAAGTTAGCTTTTAAGATGAGAAGGTAGACTGCACAGCTGGAGTACTGTGTCCAGTTCTGGGTTTTCCAGTAAAAGAGAGACATGTAGCTACTGGAGAGTCCAGTGCAGAGCTATAAAGATAATCAAGAGACTGGAGCACCTCTTCTCTGAGAAGAGGCTGAGAGAGCTAGGCTTGTATAGCCTAAAGATGGCTGAGATCATCTTATCAGTGTATACAAACTGAAGCACCGAAAGCCTGATTTTGAGGAAAAGCTTCTTGCCTGTGAGAGTGACAGAGCACTGGCACAGGTTGTCCAAAGAGGTTGTGGAGTCTCCTTCTGTGAAGATATTCAAAACCCACGTGGGTATTATCCTGTGCAACGTACTGTAGGTGACACTACTTGTGCAGGTGCGTTGTACTTGATGATGTCCAAAGGTTCCTTCCAACCTTAATGATTCTGTGATTATTAGCTATAGAGAGAGTTAATTAACCTTGGCTATACAGCTTAAGATAATGAAAGATATATCAAGAATACTGGAAGTTCTTTTGTCACTTACAGAACTGGGAATGAAGCAGTAATGGATGAAGAGTATGAAAAGTGCCATCCAAGAATTTTGTAGGTACAGCTGTGTGCCTGATATTATGAAACAGGGGGAAGCTGTTTACATTGTTCTAAGGTATCCTAAGGAAAAGCAATGCATTTAATTTGTGAAATAAGGGAAATGGGCATTATCCAAATACTAAGATAAGTACTCCTGTAATTGAATTGAAAATTCTGCAATTCAGTTGATACTGCAAGAGGAATTTCACAGAAAGCAGGACTACTGTGAATACAATGTCGATCAGTTATAAAAACTAATAACAGTTCCTCTTTTACCACAAAATGAAAAGAAAAAAAGAAAAGAAAGGAAAAAAAAAAAAGGCGAAGGAAAGACAAAGGGGCAACGCCCATGGTTGTAAAATAAGTTTCACAACTCTTTTAATGATCAATGGGGTTAAGGAGCAATAAAGGCAATTTTTGCTTTTGAATATGTAAAGTATTGCTGGAAATATATTGCTGGAGATATAGCCAAACTGTCTGGAACCAACAATGAGATTTGCATCCAGATTCAAATGACTATGTGTCTAAGGGTATTCTAAGTATAGTTTAAATACCGAAGCTCATAGTCAATGGAGATTTAGTTGGTACAATGAGTGGAATCTATGAAATAGGTCCTCGCATCCTAAAATAGACACCTGTATTTAGTCAGTGAAATAGCTTTCTTGACTACAATGGGCAGGATGGAATAACCTCAAAACACATACCTACTGATGTAGTGAGTATCTTCTTTATGTGATATCTGCCTGGAGCTGAAACACTTTGTAGATGAATAACTTAGAAGACATCCTTAACTTTCTATAATAGCACCTGGAGCCTGCATTTTAGAGCAGCTAAAAGGGCAGTGGACATCAAAGTTTAAGCCTTGAGTGTAGCTTCAGTGAGCACTAAGTCCTTAGAGTTCAATTCAGTTTACTGCACGTGGTCTTATGCCATTTGAAATGCCTGGTTTCTGACTATCACAGAAGAAGCTAATGAGTCTATCATAAATCCTATAGCATGATTGGCCTCTTTTCACTGGTGGCCACCGACAGAACTAGAGGAAATGGCCACAAACTGAAACACCAAAAGTTCCACATGAACTTAAGGAAAAAATTCTTAACAGTGAGGGTGACAGAGCACTGGAACAGGCTGCCCAGAGAGGTTGTGGAGACTCCTTCTCTGGAGATCTTCAAAACCTGCCTGGATGCCACCCTGTGCCACATGCTCCAGGTGACCCTGCGTGTACACGGGGGTTGCGCTAGATGACCTCTAGAGGTCCCTTCCAACCTTAAGCATTCTATGATTCTATGATTGCCAGCTCTGTGCAGGTATCATCATGTCCTACGGCATCCTTGGGTGTCCTAGGCCATCCGAGAAAATCAAATACTTTCTCAGGAACTGCCACTGTAACAGTGCATGGTGTTATCATTTATTGCAATTTAGCAATGAGTAAATGACGTGTATGAAATTGTTACGTATTATATATTGTGTTCCTTTTTCCAGAGTTAAACATAACTGTTATGTTAATTTTCCATTTCTTCCCACATTTTCTTAAATATATTCTTAATGCTTCAATCTGGGTAATGCTGAACATTCAAACCAAATTCAAATAATTTCCCCACCACTCTGTTGGAATGCATATAAAAATGTATAGCTTATTTTATTAGTATCAATAGAAATAAAACTGTTTATGCTTCAAAGAGCTGAGTTTCTAAATTCTTTCCAGACTCTGCCTTTGCTTATATAAGGTCATATACTCTTTTACTGTATTAGAAAAAAAAAAAAAAAAGACTAAACTCTAATTGTTAGTGCAATTTATACCAAAATCCAGCTTTTGTATTGAAAAATACAGTTTCAGAGATGCCCAAAGTCAAAATATTCCTGTATTTTTTCTAACCTCATTGGTAGTATGAAATGAGGCACAGAACTAATAATTAGAAGACTCATACAATCAGAAATAAAACTAAATTATTTTCATTGTCAGAAATAAGTGAATCACAAATTGCATTAACACTGAAAAGCATGAATAAGGCTTCTGAAATTAAGTTTTAATAAAGTGCCTATTATACTGTCTTAATATTTTATTTTAATTTTTAATTTTTTTTTTATTTTCCAAAAGGAAATTTGCTCCCACTTCCTATAACTTTTGCTTAGAATATTTTTTCTCAATTTAGCAAGTCTCCCAGCTGTTAATGTACACACTGTATAAGGCAACCGTTAAGCCTTATAATGGACAATAGCTAAATAGCTAATAAAAGAATTCTGTATGTTCCAAACCATACTGTACAGAGTAAAAGTAACTGAAACACCCATAAGTTAAATGCTCACTGAAGGGTGGATTCAGTGGCTCATGTGCATGCATCTGAGATGACTTAGAATATCTGTGATGGATGTGCTTCTTCCCCAGCTCCACTTCTCACACATAGCCTGATTCAGGTGTTAACTACCACATTATCTGATCCTGCTAGTTGCCTCCCTGATTTCTTCTCCACTTGGACATAAACCATCAATAACAATCCTTATGGTTGCATCCTGATGGGGAGATAATTTTGCGTACACCAGGCAACAGTAATTTCTGAATTGAAAGAATGACTATAAGTCAATCAACTTATCCCATAAATATGAGGACAGCCGGAGAGCCCATTGAGCTCTCCTTGCATTGCAGTGGGCTGCATTCTAGGATCTCCCTTTGAGCAGGGATGCCTCTCAAGGATGCTCCTCAGGATTGAGAGATCCTTGCCACAACAGATCTGTGGTAAATGACTATAGTACCTTCTCTCTTTTTGCGAACTTGTTAATGTAATTGTGCACAAATTCCCTTAGTCATAAACTGATGACCAGGTTTGGGACTAGGATTGGATCCAGCCACGCACAGATTCCTCTCAGAAGGAGTTTGGAAAGCAAGGGAGTCCAATCTGAACCTTATGACTCAATGGGAGGGTATCATTGGTAATTCTGTGTGTATCTTGAACCTCCATACAGTAATTAATAAAATAACTTGTCATTGAACCTTGTGAAACCATTGTCATTATCAATAAAACCTATTACTCTTTCTTTCATGTGAGTGAACTGTGTCACTCAGCCTCCACCACCATTCGTTCCGTGACAATATCTGCATGTGGTGGGCAGATACAACACAAGACCTATGGGTTTTATAACAAAGCAGCAGGTGGGAGCCAGGCAGGATACACTTTGCTGTCTCTAATGACAGTAGATCCATATGTGCAGTTAACTGAATTAAGTCCCTTGTCAGCATGGATGGTACTGTCTAGGAAAGCAGCTGATCGGATGTCAATGTCTGGTTTTACACTGACACAAATCTCTTTAGACCCTATTGACTATATAGAATGGATCTTTGTTGTCTATAATGATAGTTTAGGTATTTAGTTCAGAGGTAAACACGTGCTTGTAGACACATCAATTGAGGTATTTTTAGCTGGGGCTGAATCCTCCTACAAGTGAATTTCATTATGGGTAATGGAGTGAAGAATAACTGCTCTAGCTGGGGCGGGGGATTCATTGGCCTTTCATGTCAGTCCATATTTCTTGCTCTCATGCTGTAGTACAAGCAGGACTTCTTTTTAAAACGGAGTTTTACAAATCCTCTGTGGCACCCAAACCTTGTAGACCGAGTGTGCGGAGAAAATTTGTTTTTCTGACCTGGGAGCAGGAATGGTGCTATGTCAAGGAACTGGGAGATGCAGATTAATAGTTCCTTCTTCTATTTCTGCCTTCTTCGTTTGCATAGGAAACAGACAGAAAATATTTACATTTTAGTTTGCAGGTAGGGTTTTTTTGCTTGTTTTGTAAATGGTCTAAACAATAATTTATCCAATCACTAATATCCTCAAACTTACAGAACCATCACACTAGAGTCAGTCTCTTAAACTTGCCTGCAAAAAGGTCAGTTATTAGGCAATTGGCCTCATGCTTTCATGTATTAATGCAACAGGTATCCATAAATGAAAATGAGAATTACTTGTCCTTGTAACTAACTGAAGTTGATTTATTCGTTGCTAGTGAATAGCATTATTCCCTGATGTGTCTTGATTTTAGTGATACAAAACAAATGCTAAGCCAGTGCCTCATTTTGGTGTTGCCTAAACATTACTGAAAAATATAGGTAAATGTAAAGCTATGTGTATGTTCACACAATGTAGACCACATCCAGAGAACAGATAACGGCCATTTTGAGTAGTACTCCTGAAAAATATTTAGAAGTTTATAGATTACAAATAACTTTACAAGAGTTCTCAGAGTGATGCTGTGAAGGCAAGTTTATTGCCATCCTTGAAAGGATACACAAAAGCATGTATAACACAGATAGGGAACTGTCCTTTCATCTGCATATGGCATTAAAGAGACCAATTCTACATTGCAAAGCTGAAGCCAATATTTAAAAGGACTGTTGAAGATAAAAACACAGAATAAAATATTGTGTTTAGAAAAGATCACCCCTTAGTGAGAGACCTAAATATTGAATCGTATATTTAAAACAAGCAGAGATGAAGACAGTCGGGGAAGTATCTGATTGGTTTATAAATATTTGCAGAAGGAAAACATGGAAATTAAATTTTATCCTAAAAATTTCTGAAAAAGAAAAAGACTGGAAAATAGAGCTAGAAAGTTTTGAAGCTAAAATGTTTATTAGTGAAGGTGACTGACTAATGCAGTAAAACGGAAGTTAATTTTTCATCTTGTAAGATTGGCCTTTCTGCATTGTATGCTTAACTCACACAAAGTTAAAGGATTTAGTTCAAGCTTAAGTGGTTGCGCTTGAAAAGCCTGATGAAATCAAGCTTTTTACCTACTCACCTATGCATTACAATGCTGTAACTATTGCCAGATACCATGGAGGCAGCATAAAATAACTTCTCCAGTGAGATTTGCTCTATCTTGATTTTAAGTTTCCTCTTCTTGAAGTTTTATTCTTTCCAACAGCTTTGGTTCGCTATCTAACAACCTTCATTGTCCCATTGAGAAAACATTCAGAGTTCCTAAACTTCTAAATGGATCTCATTCTGAGATCAGTGATCCTTGAGTTGGAGCTTAGACATATATTTCTCTCAATTTAGTTGAGGAATAAAAAATGTAGAATGTGAAAGGTTAATCTAATAGCCTAGGCAGAGGAGATCAGTAGTAGAGCTATCAGAGCTCTAAGTTAGTATTATTTTTTCCCCAGACTTTTTAATAACCCTTTCCTTTTTCTGAAAATCGTTTATTCTGCTTAATTTAAAATATGTAACTTTTTTCTTTTTTTCTCCAAAAAGTACATCCCAGCACTTTACAAAATGAAATTAGCATTGACAGAACCCCTGAGGATTTTTTTTTTTAGTAATTGTCTTTTTTTTGCAATTTCAAAGTTCAGTAATTGTTTTGCCTACAATCACCATATGTATTTTTTTCAAGGTCTGTGTTTTCTACTTTCTCTTTCAAGTTGCCTTCTTAAAACCAACCAGATTTATTTTTCCACTCCTACCTCATGGCCATCTTACTTTGGAATAGTGTACCTGTTTTCTTTACAGACTGATATGCAAAGAGATACATCTCTGACAGCCCGCTACTGATAACTCTGAGCCTTCTAACATTCTCCTATCTCGTGGACATTGCATATTTTTTTTCAGATATTCACGGTTTCACTCTAACAAAATATATGAGCTTTTAGTTAGATAGGGTGGCCAGAATGAGTGCTTTTCAAATGTCTACTGTCTTTTCTTCTTCTCCAAAAGTCTGCAAAGTGCACAATAAGAATTTTGTCTTGAATTTTTTTTAAAAAGAGGTGATCAAATAACAACAGTACGTAGATAAAAAAATTCAAACTTTCAAAAAAAGGTTAAACTAGATAGAGTTGTGTTTGCTCTAGGAGACAATGAAAACATATGAAAACATAAGTCATAGAAACAATTACGGAAAATCCAAGGAGCAGATAACTTTACAAAACACCACTTGTGTATTCAGCAAGCATGAAAAATTAAATTTGATCAGATCAGAAAGCATGATCAAGATGATTCACAGGGAATGCCATTGGGAGTTCCCTTGATTTGGCTACAGGAGAAAAGGGTTTTCATTAAAACTAATATTTTAATGTTTCCACTGCTAACTGCACACTAAAACATAAACAAACAAAATACACAAACAAAAAAAAACCAGCCACTGAGTTCTGACATAGAACTAGATATTGCATTTTGCTAAATCAAATTATTTTATTTTGCTAAAGGATCGAAAGGATTCTGAAGAATGTAGAAAGACTATGTAGCTGGGTAAATGAAAGAGAGAGAAAGAAGCATTCTGTGTTGACAGTATCTGCTACGCTTTGAAGATGACTGATACTCTTAAGTTCAAAATATTTTTAACAAACACAGCAATACATTAGATTATATTGTATTTTATTTACAATACATTAGATTATATGGTATTTTATTTAAATGGTTTCAGTCAACTGAAGTTCATACTTATTGTAATTTTACTTCTCTCTACTTTGTAAGCCCTTGCATTCTGATTGCAATGTCTGCTTGATAATTTATAATTCATTCAGTATACCAACTGACTGTTTTTAATTTGAACGGACAGATCTGTTTAATTGTTATATGATTATTTATTATTTGCACTTGAACTTGCTAAATCCTCTACAATAGCTATTAAAATAAAATCTTTTTTTTTTTCCTGGAAAAGAAAGATTTTTTCTGAGGAAATCTTTTTTTGTTCTACTCGCAGTTATCAAGTTACTTGTTAAATGCAAAGATCTAGTTTTATGTGCCCTTTTCTGACAAGCATAAAAAGCAAAATCTCCAAAGTTTTTATTGTTTAATCAAATTCAGCTTGCAGTTGAAGAACAAGTGACTAAACCCCAGAAGAACAGAATTTGTAGTGATAGACTAAATTCTCTAGACAATCAATGTTGTTAAAGCTTGGACATTTGCCATCAGCTAAATTTCTACCTTTCTTTTCCCCCTTCTTTATCATGTTAACGATGATTGATTTTACCTAATTTTTTAGGTTGTTTTATTGATCTACAGGTTTGAGATTCCTCTAGACAGTTCACTGTAAATGTATGACTGAGGAGTCATGTTAAAAGTAGCATGTGTTTTCCTTTGCTATTACTATATGTATTATGCATTCTGGCTGGCCTAACCATGTATATACAGTTAGCTTAATCAGGTTTTAGACTTCAAAATGTAATACATATTGAGAGGGCTCACATATTACTAAAATGAATGCACCTCAATGCACTATGCAAGCAGTAAAATATATATATATTTTTCTATTATAATAATGAAATTGTAAGAAAAGTTAACTTTCTTATGCTGTAGATCAGATTTAATACAAATAGTTGAGTTCACTAGGACCTAGATCAGGGCATTTGGGAATATATGAACGTGTGTATTGTGTTCGTGTAATATGCATTCTGAACTTAATAGAAAGTTTTATTCTACATTATATCATCTGTCAGCTCTTATTTATCCATCCAAGTCTTACAAGGAAATTATTCCCTTCCATTTTATAACCTTGGGGAATTTCTAGTTGTAAAATAAGTGGTATTTTTTTTAAGAGTAAATTGAACCAGAACATCGTAGTGCTTTATTTTAAATTATATTGATTTAATAAACATCCCTTGATGATCCAGCACAAAAGACATCTGAAAATTTCTTTCTCATTCACTAAGAAGCAATATAAAAACAAAAGTAAACACAGTAATTGCTTCTGAGTGATGTACTTTCATTTTTTTTTCTACCTTGTCATATGGGACAAAATATGGCATAGAGATCAGGCATCTGTTGGAGGAAATTTCAGTTCTAATATGGGATACATGACATTTCCCTTCTGTGGAAATCAAAGAATGAGTGGAAGTAGTCACTTGGAGGAAGGCAGAATAGTGTGGATCTCATTTTGACATGGAATCAGAATGCAGTCTAAATCTTTACTCTCTAATAAGATACAGGGGAAAAAAAAGAGTTGTGATTAATTCTATCACTAGGTTTGTGTGGTATGTATGCCTGTGCACTGTCACAGCACCTCATGCTTTCTAGCATTTTAATTTTTCATTTATACTAGTTATTGATCTGATGCTCTGATAGAAATGTTTATCATAACTCTAAAATCTTGCTCGGAGTGGTAATGATCCTATTAAAGCCTATTCACACATTAAGTCGGGATTCGTGTTGAGGAGTTTACAGTTGGACTCAATGATCTCCAAGGTCTTTTCTAACCCTAATGGTTAAAGGACTGACCTCTGGGGGACACCGCTAGCTAGAGGCCTCCAACTAGACTCAGCACCGCTGATCACCACCCTCTGAGCTCTGCCATCCAGCCAATTTCTTATCCACCTCACTATGCACTCATCTATCCCACACTTCTGGAGCTTGCCTAGGAGGATGTTGTGAGGGACAGTGTCAAAAGACTTGGTGAAGTTGAGACAGATGACATCCACCTCTCTCCCCTCATCTATCCAGCTGGTCATTCCATCATGGAAGGCTATCAGGTTAGTCAAGCATGATTTCCCCTTGGTGAATCCATGCTGTCTACTCTTGAGCACCTTCTTGTCCTCCACATGCTTGGAGACAACGGCCAGTATGTTCATCTCCATCACTTTTTCGGGGATAGAGGAGAGGCTGATTGGCCTGTAGTTGCCTGGGTCCTCCTTCTTGCCTTTTTGGGACTGGTGTGACATTGGCTTTCTTCCAGTCTTCTGGCACCTCCCCTGTTCTCCAGGATCTTTCAAAGACAATGGAGAGTGGCTTAGCTATGACATCCACCAGCTCACGCAGCACTCTGGGGTGCATCTCATCAGGGCCCACGGATTTGTGCGTATCGAGTTGCCTTACATGCTCTCTGACCCAATTGTCCTCTACCCAGGGCAAATCTTCCTCCTCCAGGCTTCTTCTCTTGTCTCTGGGGCCTGGGACTCTAAAGGGCTGCCCTTGGTAGGCAATCACACAATCTCATGTAGAGTCTAGAGGTCCTCACATCACAATCTCATGTAGAGTCTGAAGATCTGCTGTAGCATGCCAATTGTAGGACTTATCCCCCTGTATCTCCATAATATTGATAAGGTCATATCACTGCAATTGTGTCTGGGCTTCTAATTTCCCAAGTGTGTTTCCCGTGATATGTACCTTGGGTGTATAGGCATTTGAAGTGGGCCACTAAGCGTACTGCTTTTACAGGAATAATGCCATGTGGTTTACCCAGACACATCTATGCTGTCTCTTTGGCTCTTATTTTCCTTCAAGTTATGGTTTAAACCCTTCCTCACTAGATCAGCAAGCCCATTTGAAAAGACATTCTTGCCTGTGTCATGTTGCCATGTTTCCATCATCACAGGACCCAAAGCCCTGACCGCAAAACAATCCTCACAGCCAGATGCTGACCATCTGCATTAGTCCACTTCTGCTCAAGCCTTTCTCCCTCACTTGGAGGTTAGAGACCACCACCTAGACCCTCCAGGTCACCCCAAGCATTATTATCAGTGCCTGTGAAATGAAAGGGGTAATAGTGTAATGGCCTGATACACCTTGCCAGTCCCTTTGCCATATCATAGATCCTGGCAAGCAACAAATGTTTCCTACATCATATGATATTAGCAGACTAGTGCCTCTGTCCCCTGGAAGAAGGGATCTTCAGTAACTACTGCTCACCTTTTTTTGTGCAGACACAGAGTTTGGCTCAACTGTTTCTAAAGATTCCTGCAACAGCTCTTGTTTGCTTGCCCCAACCCTCAGGACACCAAATACCTTTTTCCATTGCAATTCTGCGGGTGGAGCAGGCACCTCCAGGCATTCACCCTGTTGCCAGAAGTCATAAGCCTTCCCCATCCTGACAGCCATCCTCTACTGTTTGTGTGACCAGGGCCTTCATTCAGCCAATCCTCCCCTCTTTGTAGATGAGGTTTTTGACTCTGTTTTTTTTTTTTTTTTTCCTTTTTCCCATCTCTGTGTGTGTGTGAAGCAGAAGGGCTGCTGTGCACACTGAGAACGAACCACCACCACCTTCCCTTTCCCTCCCTGCCCTGCCTCTGTTTGAACTACCCTGCCAAAGGCTGCCCCGCCAATGGCCACCCCGTGGGATGGAGAGAAAGTGAAATTCCAGCCTCCAACTGTCCAGGTACCCCCAGAGCCTTGTTTTTTTCCAACACTGGCATCAGGCACACTTGCCACCCTGCAGGCCTCAGGTGCCAGGGCTCTTGTTTGTAACAGATTACATGTAATAGTTGTTAGTTCAACCATGTTATCCTCATATTCTTTTAGATCTCTTCAGTAAATACCATCTGGTGCTAGCAGTTTACTACCATGCCCTAAGGACACCTCTTTTCCTTCAAATATAAAGATAATTTTGATGTCTAACATGATGTCCAGATATCAACATGAGTTCAGACCACCCCATCTTCATGTTTTTAACTGACTTTG
This sequence comes from Tinamus guttatus, assembly GCF_059628265.1. Classification (NCBI taxonomy): domain Eukaryota; kingdom Metazoa; phylum Chordata; class Aves; order Tinamiformes; family Tinamidae; genus Tinamus; species Tinamus guttatus. The sequence continues at coordinate 20,771 of NW_028289288.1, read as the reverse complement.
CAGAATATAGTTTCAACTGTGTAGCTAAATTTGCTTTTAGAAACCTCATTAATTTCAGAGGTCAGGACCTCTGAAACATAGTTTTGAGCATAGTCTTGAACATAGTTACGGAATGAACGTAGTTTGACAAGTAAATCGTGAGATATTTCAACATTACTATGCAGGCATGTAAGTAAAAGCTCTAGCACTCTGTAGACATTGCCATTTACTATAGTAAAACTATTGTGATCCAGAAATAGACCACTTCAAAATTCACAGAGGAAGTGTGCTTGTGTGAGGAAAAGGGAACAAAATAAAAACTTTTTTTTCTGTTTATCTTATAAAATGGCTTCTGACATGTTTCAACTACAGCTTATGGCTATTTATTGATTTTTACAGTACTATTCCTCAGTAGAAAAAAATCTTTATAATATACCAGCTCAAGCAAAGTGCATCAAATGAGCACCGTATAAACACATAAGCAAAAGAACAACTGCTAACCTAAGATAAACAAGTTTTGAACTGAAATCCAGAGAAAAAAAGATCTTGCTCTATTTTTGCTAGCTAGGTGAGAGTTTCCATTTAATACAGAACTGTTGATTCTGCCATAGACAGAAAAAGCATCTGTTGTTGACACTTAAAGTATTGTGAGACTGGAAAAAAAAAGTTCTGCTAAAGAAATGGCAGCAATCTCCTAGATGAAAGTACAGGTATAACATCATACGCAGAATAATACAAAATTTAAACACAATATTCTTCTTTGGTTCCTATTTCAATTTGTAGGTATCTTCTGTCATGGAAATGTTTAAATAAGGTTAAATAATAATTTAAATAATTAAATAAAACTAACTGAAGGAACAAGTTCAAAGAATATTTGCATGCACCTTTGAGAATTTTGATCACATGACCACATTAAGCTTGAATGAGATCAGTTCAGGATAATTTTTATATGTCCAACACCCTAGAAGTACTCGTAATTTACTAAGGAGAGGGCTATCAATATATATATTTATACATATGTAAGAGAATCAAAATTATTCTTACCTTTTTGTTTTTTGTGTTGATGCAATACAAACCTTCTACTCCCAATGTGTAATATGTACTTGCATAATATGTGCTATAACACCTTAATCCACCCTGAAAGTTAAAAAAGAAAGGGCTAAAATAAAGGAGAATGGCTAGTATGAAATCAGCCATGTATCAAGACCTAGTATGGTTGTTACTGCTAAATAAGTTAGCTTTTGAAACAAAAATGGTCAGTAGCTTTATTGCATTTAAACAGATTAAGGAAAGACTTCTGTGGAGCATATTAATTATTGGGAAGCAGCCATGCTCATTTTAAGGGGTGCATACGTGTGAAATGAGCTTCAATTGTGAAAGTACAAACTACCTTTCCCCAAATACCTTTCCTCTCCTACCCTTAATACTTATACCTTATAATTACAGACTCTTTAGAAAAGTGTGTTTGAAAGCCTGAGGCAGGGGAATGGAGTCAACACACAGAACAGAGGCATTTTTTAATCATATAAATTCTGGATTTAGAGTAAAACTTGGCAATGGAATTTCCTACAACCAGTCATCCTGTGCTACCAGTGTTACTAATTTGCTCTGAATGCAAAGAGCATTCCTTTTAGTTTTAGGAAATAAAAGGCTTAATCTAAATCCAGTTAGGGGCTTTGAGTTGAAATCTTAATATAGGAAAAGAGTGTATTGTGGATCTTCAGGGAATATGCCTTTGTTCAAGGACAGTGCTGAAATGAGCAAGAGGTCAGGATAAGTGAGCCAGAGGGTTTTAAGATAAGAAATTACATCCTTTGCTGCTGCAGGTACAGAATAGAAAACCTGTATAGCGATTTCGTCTTCTTGCCTATGCTATGGACTTTAATTTTGGTAAGATGATCATAATATATGTTCTATGAAACTGAACTAATTCAATATGACAGCCTTAATTCTGGCTGATTTTGCAACTGTAACATTTAAACAAGATTTCTGCTAAGTAATTTTATATACAAAACTGGTTATAAGAGAAGGTGAAATACCTGTCTGCTAATTATGGAGAGGAGCTAGGTAGTAAAAATGTTAATTTGTGAATGTGAAATATTTATTAAACTCTGCAATAGAGGCAGTCTTGAAAAAACTGATGAATTGGCAAGAGTAATGTATCAAATTCTCTTAGCTTTTTTCTGTGGTGTTTGGAAGTTTGCCAGGACAAAAGCTGAGAAGTATTAACTCCTTTCTCAAAAATAGGCTAAAATGTTTATATATTTATTGCAACAATAGGTATGCTGTGCTCTGCAAATGATTTAGAAAACTCAGACTTAATCTGAATGAGTTGACGTAAGTTATATGGAGCTCAAGAGCTTGACTATCATTTTTCATTGAAACTTTTTGAAATGAAAAATAATCCTTTCAAAAATTATTATTATTATTTTTTTTAATCTTTTGGTTTTCATGTTTAAATTCCACTTCATGGAAAACAGTTCTTAAGCTATTTGATTGCCAAGGCCACTGCTTGGAGGGTATACTAATAGTAAAAAAGGCTCTCCAATCCAGTATATTTTGCAATGTAGACTGATATGATGCATACTGATAAAGGTGCCCTTGGCAAGTGTATATTATGTCTGGGATATTAGACTATTGGAATTCAGTCCTTGTTCCATCCACAGATTAATTTTATTTTAAACTAGTCTCATCTCACCAATAAAAAATTATTGTTTTAATGAGCCGAGACTATCTATTACAAGTATAACATTTATTACAGTCTATTAAAAGGATTTAAAGTATAATTAACTTTAAATTAATTTGATATTTAAGATAACTTTAAATTCAAATTACATTTTATAAAGAGTGTGATTTGCTACCATTGATTTCAGCAGTAGAAAACATCCTGTTTTCAAGGTTTTATCCCTGTCAATTTTTGGCTGATATCAAACTACACTGTAGAACACCATCTCCTTGGTTAGTAAAATTGTTGGAGTGGCATCAGAACTGAGTATGTTCCAAAGGATTTAATGCAAAAATGCATAGATGCTAATTAAGTCACAATATCTTAATGGTTATGTCAGGTAGAGACATCATCATTGTCTATCAATCAGCATTGTATGTTCATAAATGCAAACTAAAGTGTAATAAACTGTAATAAAATGTGCTTGGTTAAAATACTCTCATTAAAGATTTCAATCAGCTGTTCTCTCTTTTGAGAGTAACTTCTTTTCCAAGCGGTGTGACTGACTGTGTATACAAAATGTTTTCTGAAGTGGTGACTGTGAAATGCAAGATGGTTTCAGTAATTGCCTCATTGTTCAATCTGTGTTACAAAATTATGCTAAGCATGCACGATAGGAGCGTCTGTGCATATCATGTACACACAACACTTGGCACTTCGGTTTTTTGTTTTGACATATGACAAACTTTTTTTTTTTTTTTTTTAGTATGCAAAAGAATCATTTGGGATAAAACAACTGGTAGAACACTGCTAAAATGCTAGCAGCTTAGTTTGGGTTTAGGGCCAGAAAAGTGGCCCTATCATATCCACATGTTTTTATCTTACAAGATGTTGTATAACTTTATTTTGTGGAGGAAGTTACAAAAAATTTAATTATAAAAAGAAATTGAATAATACTGCCTAATGAAGCATTAACCATACATGAACAGTTTTTCTCATTGTCTACTTTCTTTTGAAGGAAATAAATGTACTAAGGTATGTTTATATTCAAAATGCTGGACTATTCTAAGCAAATGTACATGCCAAATCATAGGCACTGATTCTTATATATATAATACCTATTTAGTTTTGTCCTCATTCAGTAAATATAATTTCTACAACCACAGTTCATTTCTGTAGTGGGCTGCTTTCACATTTCTGTGTAGTCTTTCTATTTTTCCTTACAATGCAAGGAGAAAGTGTAGATCCCTTCTCTTATAATCAAGTTGTTAATGGATTTGCAGTTGTGGTCAACAGCAATCAATAAAACAAATGTATTTAAGTCTCTTTTTGCCCTTGTATGCTCAAGCTCCCTGCTATCCCTCACTTCTACCTGAACTCAGTGACACATTTGCCATTGATTTGCTATAAGAGACATAAGATCTAGCTGCCTGTTAACAAACCAAATGGGATAACACTATTCACAACACCTTTTTTCTTTTTCTTTTTTTTTTTTTTACAAACAGATTTTTAAGGAAAATAATTATCATAGCTTTATGTCTGTATGAATTTTTTTTTTCTAAATTTTGAAAGAAAAAAAGCTTTTGAGAAAAATATGTGTTGGCATAGTCTTGTTCAAGCTCATTCAGCAATAAAGTATTTCTTGTTGGTTTTAATTGTTTTAGATCAAATAAACTTGTGGAGTTTTAAAAGATTATTAAAAGTTTTGTAAATACCATCAGCAATATACAAAAGAAGAGAGTGATATTTACAAAATATCACTCTTGATTTGCATAGTTTAAGACAGTCCCTGCTTCATGTCAGCCACATTGCCGCTAACTCTTCAGCGAGCTAAGCCCAAAATCAGAAATAAAAAAAATAGCATCACCATTAACTGATGTCTTTGCTTGAGTTACCGAGAAGCCATCGAGGTTAGCCTTCTGTGCATATTTCTTGTCCTCATATTTTCAAGGTGAATTAGGCAATACTAAATGCATTAAAAGTGAAAAATGAATAATTAATAAAGTAGTTGAATGCAATATGCAAGTGAATTACATTATTTAATATAAATATTACAATGTTAATTAGGCTGATTTTCCCTTCTATCAGTAAAAATAAATGTCAAATTCCTAGTGTACGCTGCCAAAATATGTTTTCCATGTTATTCACAATTATTAATAGTCAAAAAAGGAGGAGAGGGTAAAAGCAATCCTGAAAAAGCATAGTCATTTTTACAAATCTGTTTACATTCTATCTAATGAAAATACAAATTCCTTTTCTCAATAAAGTTTTTTTATCACTTATTATACCAGAAATGAAGATTTATTTTTCTCTGTAACATAATGGTTATAAACACTTACTTATTGGTGAGTCAAATTCCCTTGAGAACATATACAAATTTTTATTGTATTATCTCTTCCAAGCTCTATCCACATTCAATATGATATAGAAATTGTACTTGAATGTGAACATTTACCATATTAGCAGTTCTTTAAAGATTTGTGAAGCTTTTCCTCCCCATCATTGTCCTATCAGGTTTTCCTTCATTCTGCCGAAAAAAAAAAATTAAAAATGGGATAAAAGAATGTTTCTCTCATATGTGAAAAAATATTTTTTTTACATCTTTAAGCTGATATATAAAGTTACAACTGAGCAAAACTGAGATTTTGAGTTCTTTTCTGACATTTTGATGACTTTATGACCATTTTTATTATATACCTGACTGCCCTATTTTGTGACTGCTATATTTTTGAAGCTATTGCTAAATCTGCTTCTTATAATGATGCAGAATTGCTGTTTCAGGAATATTGGCATTAAGCTGTATCATTTCATTTCCACTCTTTGGTATTCCATATCCCTATACAATATGAAAAAGAATTGAAAAAGCTGAACTGACATTATCCAAATCACTTTTTTCACGACAATGTTTTTATCAAATCAAATTAAGTAGCTCTGTCTATAAAATCGTATACAGAAACAGAATCCACTGACACAGTTACTAGAATTTTAATTATCCTCTTTATAAATCTGACGTAAGTGAACATTTTAATAAGCCATCTAATTGTTTCTTACAATGTGTTGTTCTCTGCCTTCTCATCTGTATGCCTGATGATCTCACTTCATTCTAAATACAGACATGGCAAAGATATAGAAAGGAGATAAGGGTGGCCAGGCAAAATAATGTGCAGATAAAACAAATGGAAAGAATCAGTAAAAAGCACACAGTACCTTGTGCTGGATGTATGTGAAACTGAGGCCAGAAACTAGTAACATTTTCCTTGTGTTTTCTGAGGACCTAATATAGTAGGAATGCTAAAATACATCCAACATGCACATAACATCCTCTCTGCTCCTTGCTTTTTCCATCATTGATTTTTAATGATGAAGGGTATTACTCATATTACCATAACTATCAAATTGCTTCACAGACTAATGAAAAGGGAAGTCATAAGTTCATTTTTTTCTATGCCTGAAGAAATTCAAACCCATCTATTTCATCAGTCAATAGCTTTAGGAAAAGAGGAAAGCCTTGAAGTCAAGTTCAGGTGGACTAGAAACTGGAAAAAGGTGAGCGTAGGCTAACAAGAGGACTATGCCGTGCTCTTTTCTTCTAAGCACTGGCTAGAAGGCATTGTCAAAGCATTAGTCTGTGTTTCTAGATGTAGATTTTTATGTCTTTAACTATCTGTGACTTTATTGTTTAAAATGTTCTACAAAAAATATTAATATAAAATGACCTGAGGGGAGAATGTAAAGAAGATGGGGCCAAACTCTTCTTGGTGGTGGCCAGTGACAGGACAGGGAGTAATGGGTATAAATTAAAACACAGGAAGTTTCATCTCCATCTGAGGAAGAACTTCTTTGCTATGAGGGTGACAGAGCTCTGGAACAGACTGCCCAGATTGGTTGTGGAGTTTCCTTCTCTGGAAATCTCCAGAGTGATGCTGCAACTTGTACATTTTGTTATGCAAAATATATTGACAGTGGATATTTAAATGTGTCAGAATAAGCTTTCTTACGTGCAGCATAGAGACAGCAGGACTGCCACAAACTACCTAGATCAGAATGTGTCTGGCTGAAAGAACTGTGGTTCAGTCTGCTTTTTTCTACAGCCTGGGGATCCATTTTCACAGTTTCAAAATCTGCCCTGAAGACTATTTTGATCCTGTCTTTCAAGCCAAGAAAAAGAAATGGTTCTTCCTTTCCTTTAAAGGCTAGCTCAGCCTCTTCGCAGCTCAGTTATGGGGTTCTGTATAGCGACGCAAAGCAAAGTCCTTATTTAATCCTCTGGATCACAAACCTCAGTGCTATCTGCAAACATGAAAAGTTACATTTCACTTTATCTGCATTTTAATCAGATGTGTTTCAATGGAATTACTCGATTTTGCATGCTGTGGCATGCAGACTCCGGTCTGTGACTGTACTTTGTAATTCCGCAGCTGTGAATATTCTTTTGTCCAGAGAAATGTGTATTCTTTTCAGAGCTAGTGGATAATAAATAACTATAATATAACAGGCTTCTTTATATCTTGAGTCCTAGAGTTTCCAGAATTTTGAGAAACAGAAAATCCTGATATAGAGACGTGGCCTTGAGAAGTGTTCTTTGTATCCTTAATTTCTAGCTTTACAACAAGTTGGTATTTAATTCGTAAAAAGCAGTTACATTTGTAACCTACCAAAGGTCATGATACAACTTCAGCATTATTGAATGCGTTTCTACAGTAACTGTAAAGTTCTGTGAGGTAAGATTCCCAGACCAAAGTAAAGCCAATGCCAGTCTGATCTGAAAACAAATGATGATAGAGGAATGTCAGTACATGACCGTAACTAAATCTAAGATATATTGTGACCTGGAATGTAAATTTCACTTACCATACTTATGGGATGATATATTTCTGATATAGACCAGTTAATCAAGTGACATTTGTCAGGAATGGATGTTGTCCTCTTTCATAAGTATTTTCTGAGTTCTGTTATGTAGTTTTTGGATAGCCTTCAACCATCTGATTAGAATCAGATATAACAACATGACCTGTAAGAGTGAAATTGGACTTATTGTGATAGAAAATTTAATTTACTGGGAAAATTAAGAATATTCTTAAAAAAAAAAGTTGGGCTTTTAACTATATTTGCTAAATCTATCCTCAGAATTCTCAACCTGAAAGAAAATAAATGAGCATTGCCATTTAATGTACTGGTTAGTGAGGAAAAAATGGTTCTTGATATTTTACACAGGGTAAGGGAAAAATGTACTGTGTAGCTTGCTTTCTTTGTTGGTTTGCTGTAGCTTTTGCTTTTTTGCTTTTTCTTTTTTTTCCATATTAGGAATGTAAGAAATATAAATGTTGTTTTGTTTTCAGTAGAACTTTTTTTTCTAGAGTTTTTCCCCATGCACTGTTTCCTTGTGCATTTCAGTCTTAAATCTAAACTCTAAATTTACGTTAAACACTTCAAACAATGAAATACTTTTGGTTATTAAACAAGAGCAAAAGAGACAACAGCCCCGAGTGTTCTGTTTCCAGACTTTGAAAGAAACTGATCCAGGCAGGAGTAGGAGTGGGAGACCAGAATGAGAAATGTCCTGCCAATAAGGGAAAGATAGTTTCTAGACAGTCAATCAAATTCTGTACATAGATGTTGTAATTATCTTTATCTCTTCATGTCACCATGAGTACTATTCTCATTCTGACCTACTATTTCACAATAGTGTTCACAATCTACTAGGGCTATAGGTCTAGCTTTCAGGTGGCAAAATGGATTACTTCTAATGCATATAGAGCCTTCATTTTAAATACCGAATTAAGCTCAGTGTAGAAAAATGGGGCCTGATTTAGTTCTGCTCTGATTCAGTGAAAGTTATTCCACTTGCAACTATTCTAAGTTGCAAGTCTGATCATGTGTGATAAGACACTCTTTTCAGCAGAAAGAGAAGTCTCACATATAATCTCTTGTTTTTCACTTAAATATCCGGATTAACCCCTGGCTGCCTCATTGTCTTTTATTCAAAGAATCTGTTGATTCTATGGTTGAGACTGAGGGAGACTTGCAGAAGTCATCTAGCCCAACACTCCTGCTCAAAGCAGAATCAATGCTAAACAAGTTGTACAGGACCATGTCCAGTCAGATTTTGAAAATCTCCAAGGACTGGTATTCTACAACTTTTCCAGGTAACCTGTTCCAGTGTTTGACCACCATCACTGTAAAAAAGTTTTTTTTTTTTTTTTTTATCTCTAAATGGATTTTTTTTTGAATTTCAGTCTATGCCTATTGCCTCTTGTCCTGAAGTGGGAAACATTTAAAATATTTTCTCTCTTTGGTTGTAGCTGTTGAAAACTTATGCCTAAGAACTTCCATGCCCTCCCAGAACCTCATTTACTGTATTCTCCTAGGCATGATTCACATTCTAGTATTCAACAAGGACCCTCTCTAATTCTACAGTAATGCCATATTTTTGCAAATAAAAAAGTGTTTGTCATTTACTTAAACAGTTTAAGTCTGGTCCCATGCTGTATTGCAAATGCATAATTTGATATTGAATTCCTACCTGACTTCGTAAGATTTAACCTTATGCCTTATGCATATATTATGAATTTGCTGCAACAGAAGTTAATGCCTTTATATATTTGATGTCTGTGTGTGTAAAAAGTACAACTGCACACATTAGCATTTAATTTTCTCCAAATGTCTGCCAGTTAAAGATCCCTGAGGATTTTATTTAATTTGTAAGTGAAAGCTGGAAGCCATTCTGCTTTCCCATGTCTGTCCTCCACACCAGAGTTCAATTAAACATCTCCCCTATGGTTTCCTTCACCTGCAAAAACAAAGGAAATATACTAACAGAAAAAGGACCTGCATCTGAATTAGACAGGTGCATGTCAGCTAGGTGGATATATATGCAAGTGGGTAGCCAAGCTGTCATTCCTCACCCTTGCCTCCAGTGAAAATAAATCTCCTTTATTTACTTTCACTCATTGAATCATCCAAAACGGCATTTTTTTTCTGTTGATTAAAACAGCTAAATCTTTCTTCTTTGAGTGTTGGAAGGTCATGATCATTTTTTTTTCTTTTGTATTTGTCAACTGCTTTATTAATCGTTAGAAAAAAAATGAGGCATTTTCAGCAAAATAATACATTTTCACAGATTAGCCTTTTGTCTTCTGAGATATTGAAACACAAATGAAAGTTGCTATGAGTAATAACCAGAAATAAGACAAAAAATATATACCACAAAAAATTAAGTGCTGTGAGTGTGCCAAGAACTGTTATTTGAAATTGAGCAAAAAAAAAAAAAATCATGACAATATTAATTTGAGAAAACTTTATTATATAACAGCAAATCTCAATTCTAGGTATGAAAACTTATTCAGGTAAAAAATTATCTAAGTCAGTAAGAATCAAAAATAAAAAAAAGATGATCATAAATAGATCTATGTGATCTATTGTGCCATTTAGTACTACAGTTACATACACTAGCAATCACCCCAGACATAAAATGATGCAAAATAGCTGAGGATCTCAACTGTTTTTCCATGCATTAGTCTGTATATGCTGTCTGTCATACTCATCGTTTTAAAGTTTTCAACAGCTCTATATGTGTGTACAAGAAGTGTGTTTGTAAATATAGGCAGGACAAAAGACAAAAATAAATGGAAATTGTGAATTAAAAAGTATGATTAATTAGGTTTGATATCCTTGAGAAATATGCAGTCGGTGTGCTGAGGTGTAAGAAATAGGAATATTAGAGGCATATTTTCCTGTATTAGAAGAGCATGGTAAATTGATAATGTTGTGCCAGTATTTTGTGTATATTCATACAAATCTTTATATTCATGTAAAACTTTATATGAGTATGTTCATTTTTATATTTCATATAAACTATAAATTAGGTGATATAGGCAACTGTCTGGTTACTTAGCTTGAAAAAAGCCTTAGAAGACTGAAATCAGAAATAATTAACAAAATAATGAATGACTTCAGTTATTTATACCAATTAGTAGAGATTGAGTAAAAATAGTTCTTCAGAGAACCTTGACTTTTCTTTAGGAGATCATTATCATTGTTGGAGGATATAACTATGGCACATATCCGAAAGACCTGTTTCAGGTACTAAGTCAGGGAGATGATACTCTTTCACATAAATTCTTGGAAATGTGGCCTGAACAGAGACCATTTCCCAGATTCTTAGAAATGGACACAGTATCCAAAACATACAAGGGCAAAACAAAAGGAATCCAAAGAGCAAATTTTCCAACTGCTTACTGATCATTCTTCACTGTTAAATGAGTGCTTTATTACAGCGCTCACCTTCCTGTACAGTCTTACTACCTCCACCCTTCATTTTTTCTTAAAAATACCTCCTTTTTCTTTATGTATCGCAAACCCAGGCAGATCTTTATTTGGTCTAAAAAGAGAGGAAAAGACACCATGTCTTTCCTGCTTTTTTAGTTGCCAGGAAAACAGTGCTTAAAAGGATCTTAGCCTTACCAGTATTTGCTTGCTATATCCTTACAAGCCAGACAACCCCATGCCAAATAACTGAGTCCATCAGTTTGGCTTTTGCCATTTGTATGTTTGATAGATTTACCATCATGTTTACTGATCAACCTTGATTCGGGATGTTAGATCTGTCTCTTTACCTCCCATCCAAAAGATGAAGGAATATCATAAGATGAACCTCCCCACCTCTGACATGCCAGAAAGCTGTGCTGCCATCTCGAGGGACCTAGGCAAGTTGAAGAACTGGGCAGAGAGGAACTTCAAGAGGTTCGCCAAAGGCAAGTGCAGGGTCCTGTACCTGGGGAGGAATAACCCCAGGCACCAGTACAGATTAGCTGCTGAAAAGCAACTCTGTGGAGTTATAGTTGACAACAAGTTAGCCAAGAGCCATAAATGTGTCCTCACGGCCAAGAAGGGCCAAGAAGAAGATCTCCTGGCCCTCTCCTCAGCTCTGGTGAGGCCACACCTGGAGTATTGGGTGCAGTTCTGGGTTCCCCAGTACAAGAAGGACATTGAGCTTCTGGAGACGGTCCAGCGTAGAGCAATGAAGATGATCAAGGGACTCAAACATCTATCTTATGAGGAAGGACTAAGTGAGCTGGGCCTGTTTAGCCTAGAGAGGAGAAGACTGAGAGGGGATCTGATCAACAAGGTCAAATATCCGAGGGGAGAATGTGAGGAGGATGTGGCCAAACTCTTCTCTGTGGTGGCCAGTGACAGAACAAGGGGTAATGGGTACAAATTGAAACACAGGAAGTTCCATCTCCATGTGAAGAAGAACTTCCTTCCTGTGAGGGTGACAGAGCGCTGGAACGGGCTGCCCGGAGAGGTTGTGGAATCTCCCTCTCTAGAGATCTTTGAAACCCGTCTGGATGCCACCCTGTGCCACGTGCTCTAGATGTCCCTGCTTGAGCAGGGGGGCTGGACTAGATGATCTCTACAGGTCCCTCAACCATTCTCTGATTCTGTGATTTTGTTTCTATGACATCGCTTTGAATCATCTTTTGTGGTCTTTTCCCTAAGAATCTAGTAAGACAGTTTAGAAAGTGGTGGAATCAGCTCTAGTGTTACTGACTTAGCATTACCAATCAATTCTAGGTGTTACTAACCTTTGTATGAGCTCCTTTCAGTGTTGTGTTCTTTCCTTACGAACCCAATGCCCCATTATAATGTCCTGGGCTTTATGCATTGTAATTTTCCTTGTGAAATCAGGCATATGCTAGCAATCAACATTTGTTCTATCCTCAAAGCAGGGTCTGTTTGTATCTGAAGAGAGGGATGGCACTATTTGGTACAAATGAGGTATGTCCTCTATAGAGAAAGTAATTAAGCAGCACCACAAATTCACTTGCTTATTTCTCCTACTTAAAAAGATTCATTGATTATGAATCTTGCTATGGAGAAAATAAAATGCTTTCTAACAGATAATAGTAATAAAAAAGTCCTATGAGACACCCAGTATCTTCTAATATATATTAGATATACACCAGAAAATAAGGCAAGATTCAGTCAGAATGTGGGTGGAGGTCTATATAAACATGACGTAAGGATCAGGAGATATCTAGAGCATACATAATTCACCCAGTGTTAGAGGAGATTGGGGGAGGGTGTGATTTCAGCATGTCTTCTGGGCAAATATTTGCAGCATATTTGGACTTCTGACATGCTTCTTCATACATACTTCTGAGGGGAAATTATGTGCTTCTTATACCTCTGACAAAAATATCTGTTGTCTTGCTTTTTATTCACATTTTATGCAAACTCATATGTTAAATTCCATTTTTCCAAACATCAATTTTTACTACAGCATTAGGGCAGGCTACATTGTCAAATAAAGTGTCAATCTTAAATCTCACTAGATAATCATACACCTCAATTCACTGTCTGTTTAGCAGTTGCCTAAGTTTAACAACATTACTGAGCTCTGTCATGCAGCACGCTGAATCGGTGACAGCAATGGGCTATCCGCCTCTTTGGAGAGCACCTGCTTAAGACTTAAGCTTTGATAAACAATTCCCCATATAATGAATGATCTGGCAAGTTATGGCCCAAGTCCTACTTTCAGTTGAGGTTTCTGGAGGAGAAACAGAGTCTCAGAAACTGCAGTATGGCAAGAGGAAGCTGTGTACTTGTATGGTTACAATTGTATTGCACAACTGATAGCACATATATTGCATCAGGCAATGCCTGCTAGCGGTGAGAGCTGCCCTGGTTCACATTTTATTCAGGACAAATATGGAACTGATTAGAGCCTGAAATGCATCCCTGCAAAATAAAATGCAAAATTTCAGTTGATTTTAGAAATGTGAACATGATCTTTAGACTCTCAGAAGGAAAGCCATCTTTGAACTACTTTTCTTCTTTAACCTCACCGAAAAGGACATCCTGTAAAGTGAAACTCTTTTTTTGAGAACCATCTTGTTTTCGGATAAGGATATATGCAGGCAAGGCAGCTGAAAATCATCTTCTTAGAAAAAGAACAGCAGAAAGGTGCATCATAACAGTATGCCACTTCTTCTTTTCCTGTCCATCTTTGAAAAATGATTCAGTTTCTTGGTGATCTTTCCACCTTCCTCTTTTTTATCCTTCATCATCAAACTGTCATTTAAAGCATAGGGAGAAACCTTCTGAGTTGTAGAAAGAGAAGAAGTATGAAGAAAGGCCAGGAGAAGATGTAATACAGGGTGGGATGTAGAATTTATAAAACTGGTGGATCGATGGACTCCCTGTAATGGAAGAGGTTGCAGCATGAATTGACAAGGCAGAAGAAAATACTGCATTATTCATTCTAATGTGGCAGAAATACATAGGAGAATGAACTGAAGATCAGAAGATAGATTAATATTTATGTTTTAACTTTATGATTTCTCAAGATTTGTAAGCCTTATGTTGACATGCTGAGATTTAACTTGGGTATTTTTTATGATTGACATTGTCAATATTGTATATATGGGAATTTTTAGCTTGAAGGATTAATATTTGCCATTGTCTGATGAGCCAAATCTTTCTTTGTAATACTGAATAAGTGTAATACAGATTCCTAACCAGAAAAAATTTTTGCTTGTGGGAATAAGTAGACTGTATTGAATATCATATATGCCCACTGCATATGTATTTGAATTATGCTTTGAAGATCATTCATGCTGTTCAGCTAAATTAGAAACATAGGTTTTACACCACAGACACATCTGCTTATTTCCATTAGGATATTCTGCTCAAACAGTACCATTAACCCATTCTGAATGACTAACCCAGAAAGCAACCTCAGTAAATAAGTATTTATTTGCCAACATCCTAATGAAATTTAGAAAGAGCTAAATTGAATTAATGTGCAAATGCTACACAAGGTGTATAAGAATTTGCAGGATTTTTGTTCCTTCTTTTACTGTATGAAAAACATAAAGATGAAAATGTGCCAAATGTGCCAAATGCTGTACTAGAAGGAAATCCAAGCCTCCAATATTAAAGAGCCAATTTCCCATAGTTCTTTATTTTGACACTTAATGCAAGCACTCAGCATCTTGCCTAAGTTTTCCAGCTGGAAATCTCTATGTGTAGTTTGTGCTAGATTTCTATGTTCCTGCAATAATTAGTGGGGACCATTTAATTTGTTCTGAAATAGATGTGATGAGCTGCCTCTTTTTCTGCCAAGATGATGATACAAAAATGGGAGGAGTTTGCTGCCGCTCACAGGGTCCGTGGCAGGCCGAAGAAAAGGCCAACAGGAATCTCAAAACAAACTTCTGTATCCGGGGAACAAATAACACCACATACCAGTACAGGCTAAAGGCCTAGAAACCATCTCTGAAGAAGAGCTGGGAGGTCAACAACAGATTGACCATGAGCCAGCCATGTGTCCTCACAGCAAAGAAAGTCAATAGCATCCTGGGCTGCATTATGAAAAGATTTGCCAGCAGATCAAGGGAGATGATCCTTCCCCTCAGCCCTGATGAGACCATACCTGGAGTACTGGGTCCAGTGCCTGACTTTCCAGTAGAGGAAGGACATGAACATAACGTATTGAGTCCAGCAAAGGGCTCTGAAGATGATTAAGGTATTGCAGTGTCTCTCATATGAGGAGAGTCTGAGACAATTGGGACAGTTCAGCCTAGAGAAGAGAAGACCCACAGGTGATCTTATCAATGTGTATGGATCCCTGATGTGGTAGAATAAATAAGACAGAAATACACAACCTTCTCATTGGTATCCAACTGAAAGACAAGAGATAACAAGCAAAAATTGAAATAAAAGAAATTCCATCTAGACATAAGAAAAACAATTTCATGGTGAGAGTGGTTAAAAGGTGGAGCATGTTTCCCAAAGAGGTTGTGGAGTCTCCATCCTTAGATATATTCAAAACCAGAACATCCTGAGTAACATGCATTAGTTGAATCGGCTTTGAGTAGGGACTAAAAGATATACAGATCTTTTAATATGAATAAAATTAAATGCTTTTTCACAGCAATCATGAGATTAATTTTCCCTCAAAGGCTGAATGTTGGAATTTAAGTAAAAGCATAAAATCACTAATGAAAGCTAACAGAAATATATGCGGTGATTTATACATGTTTATACATATACTCCTTTGTAAAATTATATTTTATTGAATAAATGAAGTATTAATATTTAAATAATATTTACAGATAATTAATACTCTTCCAAGTTATTCCCATTCCTTATGGGAATAAAAAATGTAATGTTTCATTAAAGCATGTCCCTGAGCCAAAGCTTGTGTCTGGGCCAAAAGTTTTGCAGGAATTTTGACATGTCTCAAATTCACCTGAATTCTTGCTGCTTCACCAAAGCTGTTATGAGTGGAGATGTTGCTGGACTCCACTGGCTCTTATTTGAATAAGAGTGAAACTCTCGTGAGAGTTTAAATGCCTACAATAAATAACCAAATTCATCAGAAAGCCATAAAAACTAAGCTTTTGTAACACTGGTGTGCATATGACTTGTCAAGGCATATTACATTCTGTCTTTACTACTGACATAGTGGGAGGCACAATAAGTTGTCAGCAGCATGAGTCATGTAATAGCAAAAGATTTTTTACTTTCCCCAATTTTGGCAAAACATTCAAATGGAAAATCTTTGCAGTCTTTAATTATACACTTTAGGAAAAGGGAAAAAAAGACTTAAGATATTCTTAAGGTATTTAGTGACTGATTTTCATGGTTAACTTTTATATAGAATTAGTATTCTGTATTTGTCAAGATTAAAATTAATAACAATAAGTGTCAATAAATGTTTATACCTGTTAGTTTGGAAGACATTTTACTACTGTCAGAGAGGAACAAAACAGATCTTTGTATTTCAATTTCCAGGCCAATATTTTTCCTATGACAACAGATAACTAAGTAGAGTTATAAATTCGTATCTGTGGTTACCTACTCATAAAATAATGCTTTGTTTTTTTGTTTGCTTTTCTTTTATGCCTCACTAGTTGAAAACAACAACAACAAACAAAAAAAAATGGTGATTTAAAAATTAGCAATAGAGATATAGGTATATTTAGGAAGGACAAGGGCCAGGTGGTTAAAACAATATTTAGTGCTTGGAGCTTGGTAATTCAGCTTAATGATATCTGCTCAGAAAAGTCATTTATATTTACAATATCAAATTTCTATTTGCCTAAAATCCTCATAAGAAATTCCTAAACTCTAAAAACCAGTATAGAATGTCCCTTGGGAATAATTTTATTTTACATAATTTTACTATGGTATTTCTAAGTGAATATTTCCATAAAGAGTAATATATTCGCTCATAGCCTTTTACTTGTAATATCCTTCGAATGCAAACTTGATGCATGTTGCCTTTACAATGACCACTTAACTGTACAACAACATAAAAGGAGTATATTGCAGAAATAGCAAGGGGAAAATCAGAAAGTTTTATTTACATAGATTCTGTAGCTCCTCATTGTTCAGAATTTATGCAAAGGATTTCTAGGTCAGACTCCCGTATAAATATTGATAAGGCCTTAGCTGGAGTATTGGGACAAGTTTTGAGTACCAAAACGTAAAGTACATATCAGAGAGAGTATGCAGAGTTCATGAAGATGCAATCTAAAAATGAAGTGCATATGTGTGGGGTAAACAAGGGAATATGAAGGGAAATAAAACAGTCTTCAAGTTTATAGAAAGATCATTTTAATTTGGTCTTGATAGTCCTAATGTACAGAAAAAGAAATAATAATTTAGAATTCCTAGAACAAGAAAACTTCATATTATACCTCAGGAATAAAGTCTTAATGGTGAAGATAATGAAGCTCTGGAACTGGTTGCCGGAAAGGTCCGTAAGTCTTTATGATTAAGCAGCTCATAATAGTAAATTCCATGTGTATAATCATGTTGTAGAGTCATTTTCCCCAAAGTACTTCAACATTACGAACCAGAAGACTATTAAAAATCCTCATCTTGTATACACTGACATTCTAATAAAAAAATGCAGTTTAGAGGGCTACTACATTTTTTTCAGAAGAAAAATTCTTTAAAATAAAGCTATCTTGAATTGATATGAGTTTTGTATCAGAATAATTTAACAAAGCCTCATTTTATATTAAAAATAAATCTTACATTCCAGAACTGGATAGTCTGTAATAGATAATTTAGCTCTAAACCAAGTAAGAAAAACTGAACTTTATTGTGAAACAAATATATCAACAAGCTTGGCACCAGAGTGATCACTTCACACAGTTCTAAGTTCTTCATTTCTTTTCATCTCTTCTTCACTACTTTCTTTTTCTGGGCAAATACATTCTCTCTCTCTTTAGTAATCTCTTCCAGAGAAGAGAAGGCAAGACACAAATCACCAGGTGACTGGGCACTATAGATATCTTGCTGAGAAGATCTTACTTAATTAAGAGGACATGCTGTCTGGCATACATCCAGAACCACAGTTCCAATAAAATAGCAAAGCTCACATGCTTTCCTACTGCTTCTTACCTCTATGCATGAATCAAGAGGAAATGAGAATTAAAGAGTTAATTAAAAGATATATTGTAACAGTACACTCTTAGATGAAGTATATAGATAATGTCAATCTGCATGCTGTCCTTTCAAATAGGAGGTTAGCTGGAGCAGAGGAAACATCTTAAACTCCGTCATGCATTTGTGAGATTATATTTTGATTTTCATTCTGCTTTTTAGATTCTGAATTTAATACTTTATTATCTTGAAGGCAGTAAAATTTCATTTAAGAAGCAAAATGATCATATTTTCAATTTATTCATTTTAAATTTAAGTAGAAAAAGAAGTCATCAAGAGCTCTGAATTTTGCTCACTGTCTTCATGTTAATGATTTAGCAGTTATAATTCTACAGTAGCATATGTTCATTTAAAAACTCATAGCAATTTTTTTATCCCCCTTCCCCTGCCCTCCCAAAAATATTTTGCCTTCCTGAAACTCTTTTTCGATCAGAGAAATTAATTAGGGCCTGATCCAGCAGCCACTGAATTCACTAGTCACTGCTGCAGTCAGATATTTTATTGCCATGTGATATTATTGAAGAATACTCTGTACGGTATTGATGAAAATCAAGTTTGCACGAACACAGATCCTGGGTGGGGTTAATATGAAAGATTTGTCATAATACTAAGACATCAAATTTATAAAGCCTTTACTTGATAATTTCAGTATTAAAATTTCAGAATTTTAGAACTGTCGCAGAATCAAACTGAAGGAGTTTAATCATAACTAACTACCATTTTGTATGCTGGAATTGTTCCTATTTTAGCAGTTTGAATCAATTTTATCTTAACTTTTTAGTAAGTCTAAAGATCAAATCTGATTATTTGCTGCTCTTCATTGTGTGGCTTCTGGTAAGGTCTTGAAAGATCAACAGAGGTGAAACTTCCTTTGAAAGTTTCAAGATTTGGTGTCACAAGAGTACCAGACTTCTGCACTGATAGAAGGCATTCTGCACTGATATTAAAACACACTTAAAATTTTACACACTTTTCTGTACCTATTAACAATTTAAGATCTTAGCAAAATTAACTACAAGACAACCTAAGAGAGTATTTTAAAAGCAAATGCAAGACTCAGCTGTTTTCTTGGGTTTATGCAGAAGCTAAAAACAGAAGAATTAGATCTCCCTTCAGATTGATTTTATCTTATAGATTTAGTAGTGCTTCTTACAATCCTGATTGTTTGAACTCGCTCTAGGCTGTGTTTGAAAGGAAACACAAACCTGCAGGAGAAAGGTGTGAAGCCCAGTGTCTCCAAAAGCTTTGTCTCTGGGAGCAAAACTTCAGGGAGGACCATGTAGCAGATAATCTACTTGTCCTGTAAAGTATGTAGATTGTCTCGATTAGATTTTATGAATGCCTTAAAAAAAAGAGGAAAAATACAGTTTTGGTTGATTTCTCATGTAATTTTTCAAAGTTATATCCTTAATCTTCTCAGAAGTATTTGTTGATAATACAAAAAACAATGCATAGTAATTGTATCTAATCGTTTTAACATAATCTCTAGAAGAATGTTAAGTTTCCATCTGTTAGGCTGTTGAGTGTTTTTGTTTGGTTGGTTGGTATTTTTTTGTGTGTCTTATAAGCATTTGCTATGTTTAAGTGAAGCTAAACTGCCCATTAGATATTGATTTCACTTATTCTGCCTTACCTCTTTAGATTTGTAAAATACTTATTTACCTCTATGGGCTCGTTTTGGGTTTTGCATTTTTTCCATGTTACTTTTCCACCTTAATTTAGGAAAATTCTTCTCATATGGAACCCTAATATTGCAAACTTTCTTTCTGATGGCATCATAAGTTAAAAGCAGAGAGAAATGTGAATGCAGTACTGTCGACGCGGGGGTCTCGGACACCACGGGCATGATCAATGTGATCAAGCAGTGCCGGTTTATTCAGGGTACCAATCGCGCTTATATGCAAGACTTCCCTGTACACGCGAGCGCTTCTTTACAAGGATTGGTTAAGTCCACGCATCTGACTATACAGTGTGATAGGCTAACTAGCAGTGTCCACTCGTCCTTACATTTAATGACTGTCCCCCTCTAGTTGTTTGTCTCAGCTCTTTTACTCCTTATCTGACTCTTATCCCCTAGTTAGCAGTCCTTCCGCCCTTTCATCTAGGTCTGGTGCCCTTCTGCCCTTATCTGGCTTGCTCACAGCATGACCACCGGCCTTCAGAAATCCCACACAATCCACTGTGTAGATGTGGCCACTAATTAACCATCTATGTTTAGCCTCCAAATGTTCAATTCTCTGTTAGCTTATCTGTAAAATATTTTTGCTAATGCTTGTCTTCATCAAAGAGTAAAATAAAAAATAGAAATGACATTTTTGATAAAAATCTAAATCTATGCCTCCTGTTTTGTCAAAAAGAAATGAAAATATTCTGCCATTTATGGGAAATGTTGTATTTTAAGGTACAAATTGACAGATAAATACTGCTAATAGGTACATTTTTCTATTTGTCAGGTTTCTTTACCATTTGGTCACTAAAAGAATCAAAACTTACAAATGATATTCTTCAGTTGGATCTGACTTTAAGAAATAAATAAAAATAAGGCAAAACTAGCCTTTAATTAAATGACGATAAAAGACTCCTCCAAACGTATATGTATCACAATTATCTAAGAGCAGAAGAATTGGCCTGATGACTAGGAGGTGCTTTCCTCTCTAGTGTTTTG